>NW_027366600.1:0-69349 GCF_046119375.1 Phyllobates terribilis | reverse complement strand
GTGAGATGCCAGCTCCTTTCATTCAGTCAGTAGCTTCAAACATTTCTGGTATATGAAAAACATGTTTTTCAATGGCAAAAATCAATGAATATTGTAAATGCACAAACAGTAATATCTCCACATTGCACGGTGCAATTCTGAAATTTTTAGCTTTTTCCTGTTAATCCTAGCATGATAAAGAAGATTCAAAGAGAGTGAGATGCCAGCTCCTTTCATTCAGTCAGTAGCTTCAAACATTTCTGGTATATGAAAAACATGTTTTTCAATGGCAAAAATCAATGAATATTGTAAATGCACAAACAGTAATATCTCCACATTGCAAGGTGCAATTCTGAAATTTTTTGCTTTTTCCTGCTAATCCTAGCATGATAAAGAAGATTCAAAGAGAGTGAGATGCCAGCTCCTTTCATTCAGTCAGTAGCTTCAAACATTTCTGGTATATGAAAAACATGTTTTTCAATGGCAAAAATCAATGAATATTGTAAATGCACAAACAGTAATATCTCCACATTGCACGGTGCAATTCTGAAATTTTTAGCTTTTTCCTGTTAATCCTAGCATGATAAAGAAGATTCAAAGAGAGTGAGATGCCAGCTCCTTTCATTCAGTCAGTAGCTTCAAACATTTCTGGTATATGAAAAACATGTTTTTCAATGGCAAAAATCAATGAATATTGTAAATGCACAAACAGTAATATCTCCACATTGCAAGGTGCAATTCTGAAATTTTTTGCTTTTTCCTGCTAATCCTAGCATGATAAAGATTCAAAGAGAGTGAGATGCCAGCTCCTTTCATTCAGTCAGTAGCTTCAAACATTTCTGGTATATGAAAAACATGTTTTTCAATGGCAAAAATCAATGAATATTGTAAATGCACAAACAGTAATATCTCCACATTGCACGGTGCAATTATGAAATTTTTAGCTTTTTCCTGTTAATCCTAGCATGATAAAGAAGATTCAAAGAGAGTGAGATGCCAGCTCCTTTCATTCAGTCAGTAGCTTCAAACATTTCTGGTATATGAAAAACGTTTTTCAATGGCAAAAATCAATGAATATTGTAAATGCACAAACAGTAATATCTCCACATTGCAAGGTGCAATTCTGAAATTTTTTGCTTTTTCCTGCTAATCCTAGCATGATAAAGAAGATTCAAAGAGAGTGAGATGCCAGCTCCTTTCATTCAGTCAGTAGCTTCAAACATTTCTGGTATATGAAAAACATGTTTTTCAATGGCAAAAATCAATGAATATTGTAAATGCACAAACAGTAATATCTCAACATTGCACGGTGCAATTCTGAAATTTTTAGCTTTTTCCTGTTAATCCTAGCATGATAAAGAAGATTCAAACAGAGTGAGATGCCAGCTCCTTTCATTCAGTCAGTAGCCTCAAACATTTCTGGTATATGAAAAACATGTTTTTCAATGGCAAAAATCAATGAATATTGTAAATGCACAAACAGTAATATCTCCACATTGCAAGGTGCAATTCTGAAATTTTTTGCTTTTTCCTGTTAATCCTAGCATGATAAAGAAGATTCAAAGAGAGTGAGATGCCAGCTCCTTTCATTCAGTCAGTAGCTTCAAACATTTCTGGTATATGAAAAACATGTTTTTCAATGGCAAAAATCAATGAATATTGTAAATGCACAAAGAGTAATATCTCCACATTGCAAGGTGCAATTCTGAAATTTTTTGCTTTTTCCTGCTAATCCTAGCATGATAAAGAAGATTCAAAGAGAGTGAGATGCCAGCTCCTTTCATTCAGTCAGTAGCTTCAAACATTTCTGGTATATGAAAAACATGTTTTTCAATGGCAAAAATCAATGAATATTGTAAATGCACAAACAGTAATATCTCCACATTGCACGGTGCAATTCTGAAATTTTTAGCTTTTTCCTGTTAATCCTAGCATGATAAAGAAGATTCAAAGAGAGTGAGATGCCAGCTCCTTTCATTCAGTCAGTAGCTTCAAACATTTCTGGTATATGAAAAACATGTTTTTCAATGGCAAAAATCAATGAATATTGTAAATGCACAAACAGTAATATCTCCACATTGCAAGGTGCAATTCTGAAATTTTTTGCTTTTTCCTGCTAATCCTAGCATGATAAAGAAGATTCAAAGAGAGTGAGATGCCAGCTCCTTTCATTCAGTCAGTAGCTTCAAACATTTCTGGTATATGAAAAACATGTTTTTCAATGGCAAAAATCAATGAATATTGTAAATGCACAAACAGTAATATCTCCACATTGCACGGTGCAATTATGAAATTTTTAGCTTTTTCCTGTTAATCCTAGCATGATAAAGAAGATTCAAAGAGAGTGAGATGCCAGCTCCTTTCATTCAGTCAGTAGCTTCAAACATTTCTGGTATATGAAAAACATGTTTTTCAATGGCAAAAATCAATGAATATTGTAAATGCACAAACAGTAATATCTCCACATTGCAAGGTGCAATTCTGAAATTTTTTGCTTTTTCCTGCTAATCCTAGCATGATAAAGAAGATTCAAAGAGAGTGAGATGCCAGCTCCTTTCATTCAGTCAGTAGCTTCAAACATTTCTGGTATATGAAAAACATGTTTTTCAATGGCAAAAATCAATGAATATTGTAAATGCACAAACAGTAATATCTCAACATTGCACGGTGCAATTCTGAAATTTTTAGCTTTTTCCTGTTAATCCTAGCATGATAAAGAAGATTCAAAGAGAGTGAGATGCCAGCTCCTTTCATTCAGTCAGTAGCTTCAAACATTTCTGGTATATGAAAAACATGTTTTTCAATGGCAAAAATCAATGAATATTGTAAATGCACAAACAGTAATATCTCCACATTGCAAGGTGCAATTCTGAAATTTTTTGCTTTTTCCTGCTAATCCTAGCATGATAAAGATTCAAAGAGAGTGAGATGCCAGCTCCTTTCATTCAGTCAGTAGCTTCAAACATTTCTGGTATATGAAAAACATGTTTTTCAATGGCAAAAATCAATGAATATTGTAAATGCACAAACAGTAATATCTCCACATTGCACGGTGCAATTCTGAAATTTTTAGCTTTTTCCTGTTAATCCTAGCATGATAAAGAAGATTCAAAGAGAGTGAGATGCCAGCTCCTTTCATTCAGTCAGTAGCTTCAAACATTTCTGGTATATGAAAAACGTTTTTCAATGGCAAAAATCAATGAATATTGTAAATGCACAAACAGTAATATCTCCACATTGCAAGGTGCAATTCTGAAATTTTTTGCTTTTTCCTGCTAATCCTAGCATGATAAAGAAGATTCAAAGAGAGTGAGATGCCAGCTCCTTTCATTCAGTCAGTAGCTTCAAACATTTCTGGTATATGAAAAACATGTTTTTCAATGGCAAAAATCAATGAATATTGTAAATGCACAAACAGTAATATCTCCACATTGCAAGGTGCAATTCTGAAATTTTTAGCTTTTTCCTGTTAATCCTAGCATGATAAAGAAGATTCAAAGAGAGTGAGATGCCAGCTCCTTTCATTCAGTCAGTAGCTTCAAACATTTCTGGTATATGAAAAACATGTTTTTCAATGGCAAAAATCAATGAATATTGTAAATGCACAAACAGTAATATCTCAACATTGCACGGTGCAATTCTGAAATTTTTAGCTTTTTCCTGTTAATCCTAGCATGATAAAGAAGATTCAAAGAGAGTGAGATGCCAGCTCCTTTCATTCAGTCAGTAGCTTCAAACATTTCTGGTATATGAAAAACATGTTTTTCAATGGCAAAAATCAATGAATATTGTAAATGCACAAACAGTAATATCTCCACATTGCAAGGTGCAATTCTGAAATTTTTTGCTTTTTCCTGTTAATCCTAGCATGATAAAGAAGATTCAAAGAGAGTGAGATGCCAGCTCCTTTCATTCAGTCAGTAGCTTCAAACATTTCTGGTATATGAAAAACATGTTTTTCAATGGCAAAAATCAATGAATATTGTAAATGCACAAACAGTAATATCTCCACATTGCAAGGTGCAATTCTGAAATTTTTTGCTTTTTCCTGCTAATCCTAGCATGATAAAGAAGATTCAAAGAGAGTGAGATGCCAGCTCCTTTCATTCAGTCAGTAGCTTCAAACATTTCTGGTATATGAAAAACATGTTTTTCAATGGCAAAAATCAATGAATATTGTAAATGCACAAACAGTAATATCTCCACATTGCACGGTGCAATTCTGAAATTTTTAGCTTTTTCCTGTTAATCCTAGCATGATAAAGAAGATTCAAAGAGAGTGAGATGCCAGCTCCTTTCATTCAGTCAGTAGCTTCAAACATTTCTGGTATATGAAAAACATGTTTTTCGATGGCAAAAATCAATGAATATTGTAAATGCACAAACAGTAATATCTCCACATTGCAAGGTGCAATTCTGAAATTTTTTGCTTTTTCCTGCTAATCCTAGCATGATAAAGAAGATTCAAAGAGAGTGAGATGCCAGCTCCTTTCATTCAGTCAGTAGCTTCAAACATTTCTGGTATATGAAAAACGTTTTTCAATGGCAAAAATCAATGAATATTGTAAATGCACAAACAGTAATATCTCCACATTGCAAGGTGCAATTCTGAAATTTTTTGCTTTTTCCTGTTAATCCTAGCATGATAAAGAAGATTCAAAGAGAGTGAGATGCCAGCTCCTTTCATTCAGTCAGTAGCTTCAAACATTTCTGGTATATGAAAAACATGTTTTTCAATGGCAAAAATCAATGAATATTGTAAATGCACAAACAGTAATATCTCCACATTGCAAGGTGCAATTCTAAAATTTTTTGCTTTTTCCTGCTAATCCTAGCATGATAAAGAAGATTCAAAGAGAGTGAGATGCCAGCTCCTTTCATTCAGTCAGTAGCTTCAAACATTTCTGGTATATGAAAAACGTTTTTCAATGGCAAAAATCAATGAATATTGTAAATGCACAAACAGTAATATCTCCACATTGCACGGTGCAATTCTGAAATTTTTAGCTTTTTCCTGTTAATCCTAGCATGATAAAGAAGATTCAAAGAGAGTGAGATGCCAGCTCCTTTCATTCAGTCAGTAGCTTCAAACATTTCTGGTATATGAAAAACATGTTTTTCAATGGCAAAAATCAATGAATATTGTAAATGCACAAACAGTAATATCTCCACATTGCAAGGTGCAATTCTGAAATTTTTTGCTTTTTCCTGCTAATCCTAGCATGATAAAGAAGATTCAAAGAGAGTGAGATGCCAGCTCCTTTCATTCAGTCAGTAGCTTCAAACATTTCTGGTATATGAAAAACATGTTTTTCAATGGCAAAAATCAATGAATATTGTAAATGCACAAACAGTAATATCTCCACATTGCACGGTGCAATTCTGAAATTTTTAGCTTTTTCCTGTTAATCCTAGCATGATAAAGAAGATTCAAAGAGAGTGAGATGCCAGCTCCTTTCATTCAGTCAGTAGCTTCAAACATTTCTGCTATATGAAAAATGTTTTTCAATGGCAAAAATCAATGAATATTGTAAATGCACAAACAGTAATATCTCCACATTGCAAGGTGCAATTCTGAAATTTTTTGCTTTTTCCTGTTAATCCTAGCATGATAAAGAAGATTCAAAGAGTGAGATGCCAGCTCCTTTCATTCAGTCAGTAGCTTCAAACATTTCTGGTATATGAAAAACATGTTTTTCAATGGCAAAAATCAATGAATATTGTAAATGCACAAACAGTAATATCTCCACATTGCAAGGTGCAATTCTGAAATTTTTTGCTTTTTCCTGCTAATCCTAGCATGATAAAGAAGATTCAAAGAGAGTGAGATGCCAGCTCCTTTCATTCAGTCAGTAGCTTCAAACATTTCTGGTATATGAAAAACATGTTTTTCAATGGCAAAAATCAATGAATATTGTAAATGCACAAACAGTAATATCTCCACATTGCACGGTGCAATTCTGAAATTTTTAGCTTTTTCCTGTTAATCCTAGCATGATAAAGAAGATTCAAAGAGAGTGAGATGCCAGCTCCTTTCATTCAGTCAGTAGCTTCAAACATTTCTGGTATATGAAAAACATGTTTTTCAATGGCAAAAATCAATGAATATTGTAAATGCACAAACAGTAATATCTCCACATTGCAAGGTGCAATTCTGAAATTTTTTGCTTTTTCCTGCTAATCCTAGCATGATAAAGATTCAAAGAGAGTGAGATGCCAGCTCCTTTCATTCAGTCAGTAGCTTCAAACATTTCTGGTATATGAAAAACATGTTTTTCAATGGCAAAAATCAATGAATATTGTAAATGCACAAACAGTAATATCTCCACATTGCACGGTGCAATTCTGAAATTTTTAGCTTTTTCCTGTTAATCCTAGCATGATAAAGAAGATTCAAAGAGAGTGAGATGCCAGCTCCTTTCATTCAGTCAGTAGCTTCAAACATTTCTGGTATATGAAAAACGTTTTTCAATGGCAAAAATCAATGAATATTGTAAATGCACAAACAGTAATATCTCCACATTGCAAGGTGCAATTCTGAAATTTTTTGCTTTTTCCTGCTAATCCTAGCATGATAAAGAAGATTCAAAGAGAGTGAGATGCCAGCTCCTTTCATTCAGTCAGTAGCTTCAAACATTTCTGGTATATGAAAAACATGTTTTTCAATGGCAAAAATCAATGAATATTGTAAATGCACAAACAGTAATATCTCCACATTGCAAGGTGCAATTCTGAAATTTTTAGCTTTTTCCTGTTAATCCTAGCATGATAAAGAAGATTCAAAGAGAGTGAGATGCCAGCTCCTTTCATTCAGTCAGTAGCTTCAAACATTTCTGGTATATGAAAAACATGTTTTTCAATGGCAAAAATCAATGAATATTGTAAATGCACAAACAGTAATATCTCAACATTGCACGGTGCAATTCTGAAATTTTTAGCTTTTTCCTGTTAATCCTAGCATGATAAAGAAGATTCAAAGAGAGTGAGATGCCAGCTCCTTTCATTCAGTCAGTAGCTTCAAACATTTCTGGTATATGAAAAACATGTTTTTCAATGGCAAAAATCAATGAATATTGTAAATGCACAAACAGTAATATCTCCACATTGCAAGGTGCAATTCTGAAATTTTTTGCTTTTTCCTGTTAATCCTAGCATGATAAAGAAGATTCAAAGAGAGTGAGATGCCAGCTCCTTTCATTCAGTCAGTAGCTTCAAACATTTCTGGTATATGAAAAACATGTTTTTCAATGGCAAAAATCAATGAATATTGTAAATGCACAAACAGTAATATCTCCACATTGCAAGGTGCAATTCTGAAATTTTTTGCTTTTTCCTGCTAATCCTAGCATGATAAAGAAGATTCAAAGAGAGTGAGATGCCAGCTCCTTTCATTCAGTCAGTAGCTTCAAACATTTCTGGTATATGAAAAACATGTTTTTCAATGGCAAAAATCAATGAATATTGTAAATGCACAAACAGTAATATCTCCACATTGCACGGTGCAATTCTGAAATTTTTAGCTTTTTCCTGTTAATCCTAGCATGATAAAGAAGATTCAAAGAGAGTGAGATGCCAGCTCCTTTCATTCAGTCAGTAGCTTCAAACATTTCTGGTATATGAAAAACATGTTTTTCGATGGCAAAAATCAATGAATATTGTAAATGCACAAACAGTAATATCTCCACATTGCAAGGTGCAATTCTGAAATTTTTTGCTTTTTCCTGCTAATCCTAGCATGATAAAGAAGATTCAAAGAGAGTGAGATGCCAGCTCCTTTCATTCAGTCAGTAGCTTCAAACATTTCTGGTATATGAAAAACGTTTTTCAATGGCAAAAATCAATGAATATTGTAAATGCACAAACAGTAATATCTCCACATTGCAAGGTGCAATTCTGAAATTTTTTGCTTTTTCCTGTTAATCCTAGCATGATAAAGAAGATTCAAAGAGAGTGAGATGCCAGCTCCTTTCATTCAGTCAGTAGCTTCAAACATTTCTGGTATATGAAAAACATGTTTTTCAATGGCAAAAATCAATGAATATTGTAAATGCACAAACAGTAATATCTCCACATTGCAAGGTGCAATTCTGAAATTTTTTGCTTTTTCCTGCTAATCCTAGCATGATAAAGAAGATTCAAAGAGAGTGAGATGCCAGCTCCTTTCATTCAGTCAGTAGCTTCAAACATTTCTGGTATATGAAAAACATGTTTTTCAATGGCAAAAATCAATGAATATTGTAAATGCACAAACAGTAATATCTCCACATTGCACGGTGCAATTCTGAAATTTTTAGCTTTTTCCTGTTAATCCTAGCATGATAAAGAAGATTCAAAGAGAGTGAGATGCCAGCTCCTTTCATTCAGTCAGTAGCTTCAAACATTTCTGGTATATGAAAAACATGTTTTTCAATGGCAAAAATCAATGAATATTGTAAATGCACAAACAGTAATATCTCCACATTGCAAGGTGCAATTCTGAAATTTTTTGCTTTTTCCTGCTAATCCTAGCATGATAAAGAAGATTCAAAGAGAGTGAGATGCCAGCTCCTTTCATTCAGTCAGTAGCTTCAAACATTTCTGGTATATGAAAAACATGTTTTTCAATGGCAAAAATCAATGAATATTGTAAATGCACAAACAGTAATATCTCCACATTGCACGGTGCAATTCTGAAATTTTTAGCTTTTTCCTGTTAATCCTAGCATGATAAAGAAGATTCAAAGAGAGTGAGATGCCAGCTCCTTTCATTCAGTCAGTAGCTTCAAACATTTCTGCTATATGAAAAATGTTTTTCAATGGCAAAAATCAATGAATATTGTAAATGCACAAACAGTAATATCTCCACATTGCAAGGTGCAATTCTGAAATTTTTTGCTTTTTCCTGTTAATCCTAGCATGATAAAGAAGATTCAAAGAGTGAGATGCCAGCTCCTTTCATTCAGTCAGTAGCTTCAAACATTTCTGGTATATGAAAAACATGTTTTTCAATGGCAAAAATCAATGAATATTGTAAATGCACAAACAGTAATATCTCCACATTGCAAGGTGCAATTCTGAAATTTTTTGCTTTTTCCTGCTAATCCTAGCATGATAAAGAAGATTCAAAGAGAGTGAGATGCCAGCTCCTTTCATTCAGTCAGTAGCTTCAAACATTTCTGGTATATGAAAAACATGTTTTTCAATGGCAAAAATCAATGAATATTGTAAATGCACAAACAGTAATATCTCCACATTGCACGGTGCAATTCTGAAATTTTTAGCTTTTTCCTGTTAATCCTAGCATGATAAAGAAGATTCAAAGAGAGTGAGATGCCAGCTCCTTTCATTCAGTCAGTAGCTTCAAACATTTCTGGTATATGAAAAACATGTTTTTCAATGGCAAAAATCAATGAATATTGTAAATGCACAAACAGTAATATCTCCACATTGCAAGGTGCAATTCTGAAATTTTTTGCTTTTTCCTGCTAATCCTAGCATGATAAAGAAGATTCAAAGAGAGTGAGATGCCAGCTCCTTTCATTCAGTCAGTAGCTTCAAACATTTCTGGTATATGAAAAACATGTTTTTCAATGGCAAAAATCAATGAATATTGTAAATGCACAAACAGTAATATCTCCACATTGCACGGTGCAATTCTGAAATTTTTAGCTTTTTCCTGTTAATCCTAGCATGATAAAGAAGATTCAAAGAGAGTGAGATGCCAGCTCCTTTCATTCAGTCAGTAGCTTCAAACATTTCTGGTATATGAAAAACATGTTTTTCAATGGCAAAAATCAATGAATATTGTAAATGCACAAACAGTAATATCTCCACATTGCAAGGTGCAATTCTGAAATTTTTTGCTTTTTCCTGCTAATCCTAGCATGATAAAGATTCAAAGAGAGTGAGATGCCAGCTCCTTTCATTCAGTCAGTAGCTTCAAACATTTCTGGTATATGAAAAACATGTTTTTCAATGGCAAAAATCAATGAATATTGTAAATGCACAAACAGTAATATCTCCACATTGCACGGTGCAATTCTGAAATTTTTAGCTTTTTCCTGTTAATCCTAGCATGATAAAGAAGATTCAAAGAGAGTGAGATGCCAGCTCCTTTCATTCAGTCAGTAGCTTCAAACATTTCTGGTATATGAAAAACGTTTTTCAATGGCAAAAATCAATGAATATTGTAAATGCACAAACAGTAATATCTCCACATTGCAAGGTGCAATTCTGAAATTTTTTGCTTTTTCCTGCTAATCCTAGCATGATAAAGAAGATTCAAAGAGAGTGAGATGCCAGCTCCTTTCATTCAGTCAGTAGCTTCAAACATTTCTGGTATATGAAAAACATGTTTTTCAATGGCAAAAATCAATGAATATTGTAAATGCACAAACAGTAATATCTCCACATTGCAAGGTGCAATTCTGAAATTTTTAGCTTTTTCCTGTTAATCCTAGCATGATAAAGAAGATTCAAAGAGAGTGAGATGCCAGCTCCTTTCATTCAGTCAGTAGCTTCAAACATTTCTGGTATATGAAAAACATGTTTTTCAATGGCAAAAATCAATGAATATTGTAAATGCACAAACAGTAATATCTCAACATTGCACGGTGCAATTCTGAAATTTTTAGCTTTTTCCTGTTAATCCTAGCATGATAAAGAAGATTCAAAGAGAGTGAGATGCCAGCTCCTTTCATTCAGTCAGTAGCTTCAAACATTTCTGGTATATGAAAAACATGTTTTTCAATGGCAAAAATCAATGAATATTGTAAATGCACAAACAGTAATATCTCCACATTGCAAGGTGCAATTCTGAAATTTTTTGCTTTTTCCTGTTAATCCTAGCATGATAAAGAAGATTCAAAGAGAGTGAGATGCCAGCTCCTTTCATTCAGTCAGTAGCTTCAAACATTTCTGGTATATGAAAAACATGTTTTTCAATGGCAAAAATCAATGAATATTGTAAATGCACAAACAGTAATATCTCCACATTGCAAGGTGCAATTCTGAAATTTTTTGCTTTTTCCTGCTAATCCTAGCATGATAAAGAAGATTCAAAGAGAGTGAGATGCCAGCTCCTTTCATTCAGTCAGTAGCTTCAAACATTTCTGGTATATGAAAAACATGTTTTTCAATGGCAAAAATCAATGAATATTGTAAATGCACAAACAGTAATATCTCCACATTGCACGGTGCAATTCTGAAATTTTTAGCTTTTTCCTGTTAATCCTAGCATGATAAAGAAGATTCAAAGAGAGTGAGATGCCAGCTCCTTTCATTCAGTCAGTAGCTTCAAACATTTCTGGTATATGAAAAACATGTTTTTCGATGGCAAAAATCAATGAATATTGTAAATGCACAAACAGTAATATCTCCACATTGCAAGGTGCAATTCTGAATTTTTTTGCTTTTTCCTGCTAATCCTAGCATGATAAAGAAGATTCAAAGAGAGTGAGATGCCAGCTCCTTTCATTCAGTCAGTAGCTTCAAACATTTCTGGTATATGAAAAACGTTTTTCAATGGCAAAAATCAATGAATATTGTAAATGCACAAACAGTAATATCTCCACATTGCAAGGTGCAATTCTGAAATTTTTTGCTTTTTCCTGTTAATCCTAGCATGATAAAGAAGATTCAAAGAGAGTGAGATGCCAGCTCCTTTCATTCAGTCAGTAGCTTCAAACATTTCTGGTATATGAAAAACATGTTTTTCAATGGCAAAAATCAATGAATATTGTAAATGCACAAACAGTAATATCTCCACATTGCAAGGTGCAATTCTGAAATTTTTTGCTTTTTCCTGCTAATCCTAGCATGATAAAGAAGATTCAAAGAGAGTGAGATGCCAGCTCCTTTCATTCAGTCAGTAGCTTCAAACATTTCTGGTATATGAAAAACATGTTTTTCAATGGCAAAAATCAATGAATATTGTAAATGCACAAACAGTAATATCTCCACATTGCACGGTGCAATTCTGAAATTTTTAGCTTTTTCCTGTTAATCCTAGCATGATAAAGAAGATTCAAAGAGAGTGAGATGCCAGCTCCTTTCATTCAGTCAGTAGCTTCAAACATTTCTGGTATATGAAAAACATGTTTTTCAATGGCAAAAATCAATGAATATTGTAAATGCACAAACAGTAATATCTCCACATTGCAAGGTGCAATTCTGAAATTTTTTGCTTTTTCCTGCTAATCCTAGCATGATAAAGAAGATTCAAAGAGAGTGAGATGCCAGCTCCTTTCATTCAGTCAGTAGCTTCAAACATTTCTGGTATATGAAAAACATGTTTTTCAATGGCAAAAATCAATGAATATTGTAAATGCACAAACAGTAATATCTCCACATTGCACGGTGCAATTCTGAAATTTTTAGCTTTTTCCTGTTAATCCTAGCATGATAAAGAAGATTCAAAGAGAGTGAGATGCCAGCTCCTTTCATTCAGTCAGTAGCTTCAAACATTTCTGCTATATGAAAAATGTTTTTCAATGGCAAAAATCAATGAATATTGTAAATGCACAAACAGTAATATCTCCACATTGCAAGGTGCAATTCTGAAATTTTTTGCTTTTTCCTGTTAATCCTAGCATGATAAAGAAGATTCAAAGAGTGAGATGCCAGCTCCTTTCATTCAGTCAGTAGCTTCAAACATTTCTGGTATATGAAAAACATGTTTTTCAATGGCAAAAATCAATGAATATTGTAAATGCACAAACAGTAATATCTCCACATTGCAAGGTGCAATTCTGAAATTTTTTGCTTTTTCCTGCTAATCCTAGCATGATAAAGAAGATTCAAAGAGAGTGAGATGCCAGCTCCTTTCATTCAGTCAGTAGCTTCAAACATTTCTGGTATATGAAAAACATGTTTTTCAATGGCAAAAATCAATGAATATTGTAAATGCACAAACAGTAATATCTCCACATTGCACGGTGCAATTCTGAAATTTTTAGCTTTTTCCTGTTAATCCTAGCATGATAAAGAAGATTCAAAGAGAGTGAGATGCCAGCTCCTTTCATTCAGTCAGTAGCTTCAAACATTTCTGGTATATGAAAAACATGTTTTTCAATGGCAAAAATCAATGAATATTGTAAATGCACAAACAGTAATATCTCCACATTGCAAGGTGCAATTCTGAAATTTTTTGCTTTTTCCTGCTAATCCTAGCATGATAAAGAAGATTCAAAGAGAGTGAGATGCCAGCTCCTTTCATTCAGTCAGTAGCTTCAAACATTTCTGGTATATGAAAAACATGTTTTTCAATGGCAAAAATCAATGAATATTGTAAATGCACAAACAGTAATATCTCCACATTGCACGGTGCAATTCTGAAATTTTTAGCTTTTTCCTGTTAATCCTAGCATGATAAAGAAGATTCAAAGAGAGTGAGATGCCAGCTCCTTTCATTCAGTCAGTAGCTTCAAACATTTCTGGTATATGAAAAACATGTTTTTCAATGGCAAAAATCAATGAATATTGTAAATGCACAAACAGTAATATCTCCACATTGCAAGGTGCAATTCTGAAATTTTTTGCTTTTTCCTGCTAATCCTAGCATGATAAAGATTCAAAGAGAGTGAGATGCCAGCTCCTTTCATTCAGTCAGTAGCTTCAAACATTTCTGGTATATGAAAAACATGTTTTTCAATGGCAAAAATCAATGAATATTGTAAATGCACAAACAGTAATATCTCCACATTGCACGGTGCAATTCTGAAATTTTTAGCTTTTTCCTGTTAATCCTAGCATGATAAAGAAGATTCAAAGAGAGTGAGATGCCAGCTCCTTTCATTCAGTCAGTAGCTTCAAACATTTCTGGTATATGAAAAACATGTTTTTCAATGGCAAAAATCAATGAATATTGTAAATGCACAAACAGTAATATCTCCACATTGCAAGGTGCAATTCTGAAATTTTTTGCTTTTTCCTGCTAATCCTAGCATGATAAAGAAGATTCAAAGAGAGTGAGATGCCAGCTCCTTTCATTCAGTCAGTAGCTTCAAACATTTCTGGTATATGAAAAACATGTTTTTCAATGGCAAAAATCAATGAATATTGTAAATGCACAAACAGTAATATCTCCACATTGCACGGTGCAATTCTGAAATTTTTAGCTTTTTCCTGTTAATCCTAGCATGATAAAGAAGATTCAAAGAGAGTGAGATGCCAGCTCCTTTCATTCAGTCAGTAGCTTCAAACATTTCTGGTATATGAAAAACGTTTTTCAATGGCAAAAATCAATGAATATTGTAAATGCACAAACAGTAATATCTCCACATTGCAAGGTGCAATTCTGAAATTTTTTGCTTTTTCCTGTTAATCCTAGCATGATAAAGAAGATTCAAAGAGTGAGATGCCAGCTCCTTTCATTCAGTCAGTAGCTTCAAACATTTCTGGTATATGAAAAACATGTTTTTCAATGGCAAAAATCAATGAATATTGTAAATGCACAAACAGTAATATCTCCACATTGCACGGTGCAATTCTGAAATTTTTAGCTTTTTCCTGTTAATCCTAGCATGATAAAGAAGATTCAAAGAGAGTGAGATGCCAGCTCCTTTCATTCAGTCAGTAGCTTCAAACATTTCTGGTATATGAAAAACATGTTTTTCAATGGCAAAAATCAATGAATATTGTAAATGCACAAACAGTAATATCTCCACATTGCAAGGTGCAATTCTGAAATTTTTTGCTTTTTCCTGTTAATCCTAGCATGATAAAGAAGATTCAAAGAGAGTGAGATGCCAGCTCCTTTCATTCAGTCAGTAGCTTCAAACATTTCTGGTATATGAAAAACATGTTTTTCAATGGCAAAAATCAATGAATATTGTAAATGCACAAACAGTAATATCTCCACATTGCAAGGTGCAATTCTGAAATTTTTTGCTTTTTCCTGCTAATCCTAGCATGATAAAGAAGATTCAAAGAGAGTGAGATGCCAGCTCCTTTCATTCAGTCAGTAGCTTCAAACATTTCTGGTATATGAAAAACATGTTTTTCAATGGCAAAAATCAATGAATATTGTAAATGCACAAACAGTAATATCTCCACATTGCACGGTGCAATTCTGAAATTTTTAGCTTTTTCCTGTTAATCCTAGCATGATAAAGAAGATTCAAAGAGAGTGAGATGCCAGCTCCTTTCATTCAGTCAGTAGCTTCAAACATTTCTGGTATATGAAAAACATGTTTTTCAATGGCAAAAATCAATGAATATTGTAAATGCACAAACAGTAATATCTCCACATTGCAAGGTGCAATTCTGAAATTTTTTGCTTTTTCCTGCTAATCCTAGCATGATAAAGAAGATTCAAAGAGAGTGAGATGCCAGCTCCTTTCATTCAGTCAGTAGCTTCAAACATTTCTGGTATATGAAAAACATGTTTTTCAATGGCAAAAATCAATGAATATTGTAAATGCACAAACAGTAATATCTCCACATTGCACGGTGCAATTCTGAAATTTTTAGCTTTTTCCTGTTAATCCTAGCATGATAAAGAAGATTCAAAGAGAGTGAGATGCCAGCTCCTTTCATTCAGTCAGTAGCTTCAAACATTTCTGGTATATGAAAAACATGTTTTTCAATGGCAAAAATCAATGAATATTGTAAATGCACAAACAGTAATATCTCCACATTGCAAGGTGCAATTCTGAAATTTTTTGCTTTTTCCTGTTAATCCTAGCATGATAAAGAAGATTCAAAGAGAGTGAGATGCCAGCTCCTTTCATTCAGTCAGTAGCTTCAAACATTTCTGGTATATGAAAAACATGTTTTTCAATGGCAAAAATCAATGAATATTGTAAATGCACAAACAGTAATATCTCCACATTGCACGGTGCAATTCTGAAATTTTTTGCTTTTTCCTGCTAATCCTAGCATGATAAAGAAGATTCAAAGAGAGTGAGATGCCAGCTCCTTTCATTCAGTCAGTAGCTTCAAACATTTCTGGTATATGAAAAACATGTTTTTCAATGGCAAAAATCAATGAATATTGTAAATGCACAAACAGTAATATCTCCACATTGCACGGTGCAATTCTGAAATTTTTAGCTTTTTCCTGTTAATCCTAGCATGATAAAGAAGATTCAAAGAGAGTGAGATGCCAGCTCCTTTCATTCAGTCAGTAGCTTCAAACATTTCTGGTATATGAAAAACATGTTTTTCAATGGCAAAAATCAATGAATATTGTAAATGCACAAACAGTAATATCTCCACATTGCAAGGTGCAATTCTGAAATTTTTTGCTTTTTCCTGCTAATCCTAGCATGATAAAGAAGATTCAAAGAGAGTGAGATGCCAGCTCCTTTCATTCAGTCAGTAGCTTCAAACATTTCTGGTATATGAAAAACATGTTTTTCAATGGCAAAAATCAATGAATATTGTAAATGCACAAACAGTAATATCTCCACATTGCACGGTGCAATTCTGAAATTTTTAGCTTTTTCCTGTTAATCCTAGCATGATAAAGAAGATTCAAAGAGAGTGAGATGCCAGCTCCTTTCATTCAGTCAGTAGCTTCAAACATTTCTGTTATATGAAAAACATGTTTTTCAATGGCAAAAATCAATGAATATTGTAAATGCACAAACAGTAATATCTCCACATTGCAAGGTGCAATTCTGAAATTTTTTGCTTTTTCCTGTTAATCCTAGCATGATAAAGAAGATTCAAAGAGTGAGATGCCAGCTCCTTTCATTCAGTCAGTAGCTTCAAACATTTCTGGTATATGAAAAACATGTTTTTCAATGGCAAAAATCAATGAATATTGTAAATGCACAAACAGTAATATCTCCACATTGCAAGGTGCAATTCTGAAATTTTTTGCTTTTTCCTGCTAATCCTAGCATGATAAAGAAGATTCAAAGAGAGTGAGATGCCAGCTCCTTTCATTCAGTCAGTAGCTTCAAACATTTCTGGTATATGAAAAACATGTTTTTCAATGGCAAAAATCAATGAATATTGTAAATGCACAAACAGTAATATCTCCACATTGCACGGTGCAATTCTGAAATTTTTAGCTTTTTCCTGTTAATCCTAGCATGATAAAGAAGATTCAAAGAGAGTGAGATGCCAGCTCCTTTCATTCAGTCAGTAGCTTCAAACATTTCTGGTATATGAAAAACATGTTTTTCAATGGCAAAAATCAATGAATATTGTAAATGCACAAACAGTAATATCTCCACATTGCAAGGTGCAATTCTGAAATTTTTTGCTTTTTCCTGCTAATCCTAGCATGATAAAGAAGATTCAAAGAGAGTGAGATGCCAGCTCCTTTCATTCAGTCAGTAGCTTCAAACATTTCTGGTATATGAAAAACATGTTTTTCAATGGCAAAAATCAATGAATATTGTAAATGCACAAACAGTAATATCTCCACATTGCACGGTGCAATTCTGAAATTTTTAGCTTTTTCCTGTTAATCCTAGCATGATAAAGAAGATTCAAAGAGAGTGAGATGCCAGCTCCTTTCATTCAGTCAGTAGCTTCAAACATTTCTGGTATATGAAAAACATGTTTTTCAATGGCAAAAATCAATGAATATTGTAAATGCACAAACAGTAATATCTCCACATTGCAAGGTGCAATTCTGAAATTTTTTGCTTTTTCCTGCTAATCCTAGCATGATAAAGATTCAAAGAGAGTGAGATGCCAGCTCCTTTCATTCAGTCAGTAGCTTCAAACATTTCTGGTATATGAAAAACATGTTTTTCAATGGCAAAAATCAATGAATATTGTAAATGCACAAACAGTAATATCTCCACATTGCACGGTGCAATTCTGAAATTTTTAGCTTTTTCCTGTTAATCCTAGCATGATAAAGAAGATTCAAAGAGAGTGAGATGCCAGCTCCTTTCATTCAGTCAGTAGCTTCAAACATTTCTGGTATATGAAAAACATGTTTTTCAATGGCAAAAATCAATGAATATTGTAAATGCACAAACAGTAATATCTCCACATTGCAAGGTGCAATTCTGAAATTTTTTGCTTTTTCCTGCTAATCCTAGCATGATAAAGAAGATTCAAAGAGAGTGAGATGCCAGCTCCTTTCATTCAGTCAGTAGCTTCAAACATTTCTGGTATATGAAAAACATGTTTTTCAATGGCAAAAATCAATGAATATTGTAAATGCACAAACAGTAATATCTCCACATTGCACGGTGCAATTCTGAAATTTTTAGCTTTTTCCTGTTAATCCTAGCATGATAAAGAAGATTCAAAGAGAGTGAGATGCCAGCTCCTTTCATTCAGTCAGTAGCTTCAAACATTTCTGGTATATGAAAAACGTTTTTCAATGGCAAAAATCAATGAATATTGTAAATGCACAAACAGTAATATCTCCACATTGCAAGGTGCAATTCTGATATTTTTTGCTTTTTCCTGTTAATCCTAGCATGATAAAGAAGATTCAAAGAGTGAGATGCCAGCTCCTTTCATTCAGTCAGTAGCTTCAAACATTTCTGGTATATGAAAAACATGTTTTTCAATGGCAAAAATCAATGAATATTGTAAATGCACAAACAGTAATATCTCCACATTGCACGGTGCAATTCTGAAATTTTTAGCTTTTTCCTGTTAATCCTAGCATGATAAAGAAGATTCAAAGAGAGTGAGATGCCAGCTCCTTTCATTCAGTCAGTAGCTTCAAACATTTCTGGTATATGAAAAACATGTTTTTCAATGGCAAAAATCAATGAATATTGTAAATGCACAAACAGTAATATCTCCACATTGCAAGGTGCAATTCTGAAATTTTTTGCTTTTTCCTGTTAATCCTAGCATGATAAAGAAGATTCAAAGAGAGTGAGATGCCAGCTCCTTTCATTCAGTCAGTAGCTTCAAACATTTCTGGTATATGAAAAACATGTTTTTCAATGGCAAAAATCAATGAATATTGTAAATGCACAAACAGTAATATCTCCACATTGCAAGGTGCAATTCTGAAATTTTTTGCTTTTTCCTGCTAATCCTAGCATGATAAAGAAGATTCAAAGAGAGTGAGATGCCAGCTCCTTTCATTCAGTCAGTAGCTTCAAACATTTCTGGTATATGAAAAACATGTTTTTCAATGGCAAAAATCAATGAATATTGTAAATGCACAAACAGTAATATCTCCACATTGCACGGTGCAATTCTGAAATTTTTAGCTTTTTCCTGTTAATCCTAGCATGATAAAGAAGATTCAAAGAGAGTGAGATGCCAGCTCCTTTCATTGTCAGTAGCTTCAAACATTTCTGGTATATGAAAAACATGTTTTTCAATGGCAAAAATCAATGAATATTGTAAATGCACAAACAGTAATATCTCCACATTGCAAGGTGCAATTCTGAAATTTTTTGCTTTTTCCTGCTAATCCTAGCATGATAAAGAAGATTCAAAGAGAGTGAGATGCCAGCTCCTTTCATTCAGTCAGTAGCTTCAAACATTTCTGGTATATGAAAAACATGTTTTTCAATGGCAAAAATCAATGAATATTGTAAATGCACAAACAGTAATATCTCCACATTGCACGGTGCAATTCTGAAATTTTTAGCTTTTTCCTGTTAATCCTAGCATGATAAAGAAGATTCAAAGAGAGTGAGATGCCAGCTCCTTTCATTCAGTCAGTAGCTTCAAACATTTCTGGTATATGAAAAACATGTTTTTCAATGGCAAAAATCAATGAATATTGTAAATGCACAAACAGTAATATCTCCACATTGCAAGGTGCAATTCTGAAATTTTTTGCTTTTTCCTGCTAATCCTAGCATGATAAAGATTCAAAGAGAGTGAGATGCCAGCTCCTTTCATTCAGTCAGTAGCTTCAAACATTTCTGGTATATGAAAAACATGTTTTTCAATGGCAAAAATCAATGAATATTGTAAATGCACAAACAGTAATATCTCCACATTGCACGGTGCAATTATGAAATTTTTAGCTTTTTCCTGTTAATCCTAGCATGATAAAGAAGATTCAAAGAGAGTGAGATGCCAGCTCCTTTCATTCAGTCAGTAGCTTCAAACATTTCTGGTATATGAAAAACGTTTTTCAATGGCAAAAATCAATGAATATTGTAAATGCACAAACAGTAATATCTCCACATTGCAAGGTGCAATTCTGAAATTTTTTGCTTTTTCCTGCTAATCCTAGCATGATAAAGAAGATTCAAAGAGAGTGAGATGCCAGCTCCTTTCATTCAGTCAGTAGCTTCAAACATTTCTGGTATATGAAAAACATGTTTTTCAATGGCAAAAATCAATGAATATTGTAAATGCACAAACAGTAATATCTCCACATTGCACGGTGCAATTCTGAAATTTTTAGCTTTTTCCTGTTAATCCTAGCATGATAAAGAAGATTCAAAGAGAGTGAGATGCCAGCTCCTTTCATTCAGTCAGTAGCTTCAAACATTTCTGGTATATGAAAAACATGTTTTTCAATGGCAAAAATCAATGAATATTGTAAATGCACAAACAGTAATATCTCCACATTGCAAGGTGCAATTCTGAAATTTTTTGCTTTTTCCTGCTAATCCTAGCATGATAAAGATTCAAAGAGAGTGAGATGCCAGCTCCTTTCATTCAGTCAGTAGCTTCAAACATTTCTGGTATATGAAAAACATGTTTTTCAATGGCAAAAATCAATGAATATTGTAAATGCACAAACAGTAATATCTCCACATTGCACGGTGCAATTCTGAAATTTTTAGCTTTTTCCTGTTAATCCTAGCATGATAAAGAAGATTCAAAGAGAGTGAGATGCCAGCTCCTTTCATTCAGTCAGTAGCTTCAAACATTTCTGGTATATGAAAAACATGTTTTTCAATGGCAAAAATCAATGAATATTGTAAATGCACAAACAGTAATATCTCCACATTGCAAGGTGCAATTCTGAAATTTTTTGCTTTTTCCTGCTAATCCTAGCATGATAAAGAAGATTCAAAGAGAGTGAGATGCCAGCTCCTTTCATTCAGTCAGTAGCTTCAAACATTTCTGGTATATGAAAAACATGTTTTTCAATGGCAAAAATCAATGAATATTGTAAATGCACAAACAGTAATATCTCCACATTGCACGGTGCAATTCTGAAATTTTTAGCTTTTTCCTGTTAATCCTAGCATGATAAAGAAGATTCAAAGAGAGTGAGATGCCAGCTCCTTTCATTCAGTCAGTAGCTTCAAACATTTCTGGTATATGAAAAACATGTTTTTCAATGGCAAAAATCAATGAATATTGTAAATGCACAAACAGTAATATCTCCACATTGCACGGTGCAATTCTGAAATTTTTAGCTTTTTCCTGTTAATCCTAGCATGATAAAGAAGATTCAAAGAGAGTGAGATGCCAGCTCCTTTCATTCAGTCAGTAGCTTCAAACATTTCTGGTATATGAAAAACATGTTTTTCAATGGCAAAAATCAATGAATATTGTAAATGCACAAACAGTAATATCTCCACATTGCAAGGTGCAACTCTGAAATTTTTTGCTTTTTCCTGTTAATCCTAGCATGATAAAGAAGATTCAAAGAGAGTGAGATGCCAGCTCCTTTCATTCAGTCAGTAGCTTCAAACATTTCTGGTATATGAAAAACATGTTTTTCAATGGCAAAAATCAATGAATATTGTAAATGCACAAACAGTAATATCTCCACATTGCAAGGTGCAATTCTGAAATTTTTTGCTTTTTCCTGCTAATCCTAGCATGATAAAGATTCAAAGAGAGTGAGATGCCAGCTCCTTTCATTCAGTCAGTAGCTTCAAACATTTCTGGTATATGAAAAACATGTTTTTCAATGGCAAAAATCAATGAATATTGTAAATGCACAAACAGTAATATCTCCACATTGCACGGTGCAATTATGAAATTTTTAGCTTTTTCCTGTTAATCCTAGCATGATAAAGAAGATTCAAAGAGAGTGAGATGCCAGCTCCTTTCATTCAGTCAGTAGCTTCAAACATTTCTGGTATATGAAAAACGTTTTTCAATGGCAAAAATCAATGAATATTGTAAATGCACAAACAGTAATATCTCCACATTGCAAGGTGCAATTCTGAAATTTTTTGCTTTTTCCTGCTAATCCTAGCATAATAAAGAAGATTCAAAGAGAGTGAGATGCCAGCTCCTTTCATTCAGTCAGTAGCTTCAAACATTTCTGGTATATGAAAAACATGTTTTTCAATTGCAAAAATCAATGAATATTGTAAATGCACAAACAGTAATTTCTCCGCATTGCAAGGTGCAATTCTGAAATTTTTTGCTTTTTCCTGTTAATCCTAGCATGATAAAGAAGATTCAAAGAGAGTGAGATGCCAGCTCCTTTCATTCAGTCAGTAGCTTCAAACATTTCTGGTATATGAAAAACATGTTTTTCAATGGCAAAAATCAATGAATATTGTAAATGCACAAACAGTAATATCTCCACATTGCAAGGTGCAATTCTGAAATGTTTTGCTTTTTCCTGCTAATCCTAGCATGATAAAGAAGATTCAAAGAGAGTGAGATGCCAGCTCCTTTCATTCAGTCAGTAGCTTCAAACATTTCTGGTATATGAAAAACATGTTTTTCAATGGCAAAAATCAATGAATATTGTAAATGCACAAACAGTAATATCTCCACATTGCACGGTGCAATTCTGAAATTTTTAGCTTTTTCCTGTTAATCCTAGCATGATAAAGAAGATTCAAAGAGAGTGAGATGCCAGCTCCTTTCATTCAGTCAGTAGCTTCAAACATTTCTGGTATATGAAAAACATGTTTTTCAATGGCAAAAATCAATGAATATTGTAAATGCACAAACAGTAATATCTCCACATTGCAAGGTGCAATTCTGAAATTTTTTGCTTTTTCCTGCTAATCCTAGCATGATAAAGAAGATTCAAAGAGAGTGAGATGCCAGCTCCTTTCATTCAGTCAGTAGCTTCAAACATTTCTGGTATATGAAAAACATGTTTTTCAATGGCAAAAATCAATGAATATTGTAAATGCACAAACAGTAATATCTCAACATTGCACGGTGCAATTCTGAAATTTTTAGCTTTTTCCTGTTAATCCTAGCATGATAAAGAAGATTCAAAGAGAGTGAGATGCCAGCTCCTTTCATTCAGTCAGTAGCTTCAAACATTTCTGGTATATGAAAAACATGTTTTTCAATGGCAAAAATCAATGAATATTGTAAATGCACAAACAGTAATATCTCCACATTGCAAGGTGCAATTCTGAAATTTTTTGCTTTTTCCTGTTAATCCTAGCATGATAAAGAAGATTCAAAGAGAGTGAGATGCCAGCTCCTTTCATTCAGTCAGTAGCTTCAAACATTTCTGGTATATGAAAAACATGTTTTTCAATGGCAAAAATCAATGAATATTGTAAATGCACAAACAGTAATATCTCCACATTGCAAGGTGCAATTCTGAAATTTTTTGCTTTTTCCTGCTAATCCTAGCATGATAAAGAAGATTCAAAGAGAGTGAGATGCCAGCTCCTTTCATTCAGTCAGTAGCTTCAAACATTTCTGGTATATGAAAAACATGTTTTTCAATGGCAAAAATCAATGAATATTGTAAATGCACAAACAGTAATATCTCCACATTGCACGGTGCAATTCTGAAATTTTTAGCTTTTTCCTGTTAATCCTAGCATGATAAAGAAGATTCAAAGAGAGTGAGATGCCAGCTCCTTTCATTCAGTCAGTAGCTTCAAACATTTCTGGTATATGAAAAACATGTTTTTCAATGGCAAAAATCAATGAATATTGTAAATGCACAAACAGTAATATCTCCACATTGCAAGGTGCAATTCTGAAATTTTTTGCTTTTTCCTGCTAATCCTAGCATGATAAAGAAGATTCAAAGAGAGTGAGATGCCAGCTCCTTTCATTCAGTCAGTAGCTTCAAACATTTCTGGTATATGAAAAACATGTTTTTCAATGGCAAAAATCAATGAATATTGTAAATGCACAAACAGTAATATCTCCACATTGCAAGGTGCAATTCTGAAATTTTTTGCTTTTTCCTGTTAATCCTAGCATGATAAAGAAGATTCAAAGAGAGTGAGATGCCAGCTCCTTTCATTCAGTCAGTAGCTTCAAACATTTCTGGTATATGAAAAACATGTTTTTCAATGGCAAAAATCAATGAATATTGTAAATGCACAAACAGTAATATCTCCACATTGCAAGGTGCAATTCTGAAATTTTTTGCTTTTTCCTGCTAATCCTAGCATGATAAAGAAGATTCAAAGAGAGTGAGATGCCAGCTCCTTTCATTCAGTCAGTAGCTTCAAACATTTCTGGTATATGAAAAACATGTTTTTCAATGGCAAAAATCAATGAATATTGTAAATGCACAAACAGTAATATCTCCACATTGCAAGGTGCAATTCTGAAATTTTTTGCTTTTTCCTGCTAATCCTAGCATGATAAAGAAGATTCAAAGAGAGTGAGATGCCAGCTCCTTTCATTCAGTCAGTAGCTTCAAACATTTCTGGTATATGAAAAACATGTTTTTCAATGGCAAAAATCAATGAATATTGTAAATGCACAAACAGTAATATCTCCACATTGCAAGGTGCAATTCTGAAATTTTTTGCTTTTTCCTGTTAATCCTAGCATGATAAAGAAGATTCAAAGAGAGTGAGATGCCAGCTCCTTTCATTCAGTCAGTAGCTTCAAACATTTCTGGTATATGAAAAACATGTTTTTCAATGGCAAAAATCAATGAATATTGTAAATGCACAAACAGTAATATCTCCACATTGCAAGGTGCAATTCTGAAATGTTTTGCTTTTTCCTGCTAATCCTAGCATGATAAAGAAGATTCAAAGAGAGTGAGATGCCAGCTCCTTTCATTCAGTCAGTAGCTTCAAACATTTCTGGTATATGAAAAACATGTTTTTCAATGGCAAAAATCAATGAATATTGTAAATGCACAAACAGTAATATCTCCACATTGCACGGTGCAATTCTGAAATTTTTAGCTTTTTCCTGTTAATCCTAGCATGATAAAGAAGATTCAAAGAGAGTGAGATGCCAGCTCCTTTCATTCAGTCAGTAGCTTCAAACATTTCTGGTATATGAAAAACATGTTTTTCAATGGCAAAAATCAATGAATATTGTAAATGCACAAACAGTAATATCTCCACATTGCAAGGTGCAATTCTGAAATTTTTTGCTTTTTCCTGCTAATCCTAGCATGATAAAGAAGATTCAAAGAGAGTGAGATGCCAGCTCCTTTCATTCAGTCAGTAGCTTCAAACATTTCTGGTATATGAAAAACATGTTTTTCAATGGCAAAAATCAATGAATATTGTAAATGCACAAACAGTAATATCTCCACATTGCACGGTGCAATTCTGAAATTTTTAGCTTTTTCCTGTTAATCCTAGCATGATAAAGAAGATTCAAAGAGAGTGAGATGCCAGCTCCTTTCATTCAGTCAGTAGCTTCAAACATTTCTGGTATATGAAAAACATGTTTTTCAATGGCAAAAATCAATGAATATTGTAAATGCACAAACAGTAATATCTCCACATTGCAAGGTGCAATTCTGAAATTTTTTGCTTTTTCCTGCTAATCCTAGCATGATAAAGAAGATTCAAAGAGAGTGAGATGCCAGCTCCTTTCATTCAGTCAGTAGCTTCAAACATTTCTGGTATATGAAAAACATGTTTTTCAATGGCAAAAATCAATGAATATTGTAAATGCACAAACAGTAATATCTCCACATTGCACGGTGCAATTCTGAAATTTTTAGCTTTTTCCTGTTAATCCTAGCATGATAAAGAAGATTCAAAGAGAGTGAGATGCCAGCTCCTTTCATTCAGTCAGTAGCTTCAAACATTTCTGGTATATGAAAAACATGTTTTTCAATGGCAAAAATCAATGAATATTGTAAATGCACAAACAGTAATATCTCCACATTGCAAGGTGCAATTCTGAAATTTTTTGCTTTTTCCTGTTAATCCTAGCATGATAAAGAAGATTCAAAGAGAGTGAGATGCCAGCTCCTTTCATTCAGTCAGTAGCTTCAAACATTTCTGGTATATGAAAAACATGTTTTTCAATGGCAAAAATCAATGAATATTGTAAATGCACAAACAGTAATATCTCCACATTGCAAGGTGCAATTCTGAAATTTTTTGCTTTTTCCTGCTAATCCTAGCATGATAAAGAAGATTCAAAGAGAGTGAGATGCCAGCTCCTTTCATTCAGTCAGTAGCTTCAAACATTTCTGGTATATGAAAAACATGTTTTTCAATGGCAAAAATCAATGAATATTGTAAATGCACAAACAGTAATATCTCCACATTGCACGGTGCAATTCTGAAATTTTTAGCTTTTTCCTGTTAATCCTAGCATGATAAAGAAGATTCAAAGAGAGTGAGATGCCAGCTCCTTTCATTCAGTCAGTAGCTTCAAACATTTCTGGTATATGAAAAACATGTTTTTCAATGGCAAAAATCAATGAATATTGTAAATGCACAAACAGTAATATCTCCACATTGCAAGGTGCAATTCTGAATTTTTTTGCTTTTTCCTGCTAATCCTAGCATGATAAAGAAGATTCAAAGAGAGTGAGATGCCAGCTCCTTTCATTCAGTCAGTAGCTTCAAACATTTCTGGTATATGAAAAACATGTTTTTCAATGGCAAAAATCAATGAATATTGTAAATGCACAAACAGTAATATCTCCACATTGCAAGGTGCAATTCTGAAATTTTTTGCTTTTTCCTGTTAATCCTAGCATGATAAAGAAGATTCAAAGAGAGTGAGATGCCAGCTCCTTTCATTCAGTCAGTAGCTTCAAACATTTCTGGTATATAAAAAACATGTTTTTCAATGGCAAAAATCAATGAATATTGTAAATGCACAAACAGTAATATCTCCACATTGCAAGGTGCAATTCTGAAATTTTTTGCTTTTTCCTGCTAATCCTAGCATGATAAAGAAGATTCAAAGAGAGTGAGATGCCAGCTCCTTTCATTCAGTCAGTAGCTTCAAACATTTCTGGTATATGAAAAACATGTTTTTCAATGGCAAAAATCAATGAATATTGTAAATGCACAAACAGTAATATCTCCACATTGCACGGTGCAATTCTGAAATTTTTAGCTTTTTCCTGTTAATCCTAGCATGATAAAGAAGATTCAAAGAGAGTGAGATGCCAGCTCCTTTCATTCAGTCAGTAGCTTCAAACATTTCTGGTATATGAAAAACATGTTTTTCAATGGCAAAAATCAATGAATATTGTAAATGCACAAACAGTAATATCTCCACATTGCAAGGTGCAATTCTGAAATTTTTTGCTTTTTCCTGCTAATCCTAGCATGATAAAGAAGATTCAAAGAGAGTGAGATGCCAGCTCCTTTCATTCAGTCAGTAGCTTCAAACATTTCTGGTATATGAAAAACATGTTTTTCAATGGCAAAAATCAATGAATATTGTAAATGCACAAACAGTAATATCTCCACATTGCAAGGTGCAATTCTGAAATTTTTTCCTTTTTCCTGTTAATCCTAGCATGATAAAGAAGATTCAAAGAGAGTGAGATGCCAGCTCCTTTCATTCAGTCAGTAGCTTCAAACATTTCTGGTATATGAAAAACATGTTTTTCAATGGCAAAAATCAATGAATATTGTAAATTCACAAACAGTAATATCTCCACATTGCAAGGTGCAATTCTGAAATTTTTTGCTTTTTCCTGCTAATCGTAGCATGATAAAGAAGATTCAAAGAGAGTGAGATGCCAGCTCCTTTCATTCAGTCAGTAGCTTCAAACATTTCTGGTATATGAAAAACATGTTTTTCAATGGCAAAAATCAATGAATATTGTAAATGCACAAACAGTAATATCTCCACATTGCACGGTGCAATTCTGAAATTTTTAGCTATTTCCTGTTAATCCTAGCATGATAAAGAAGATTCAAAGAGAGTGAGATGCCAGCTCCTTTCATTCAGTCAGTAGCTTCAAACATTTCTGGTATATGAAAAACATGTTTTTCAATGGCAAAAATCAATGAATATTGTAAATGCACAAACAGTAATATCTCCACATTGCAAGGTGCAATTCTGAAATTTTTTGCTTTTTCCTGTTAATCCTAGCATGATAAAGAAGATTCAAAGAGAGTGAGATGCCAGCTCCTTTCATTCAGTCAGTAGCTTCAAACATTTCTGGTATATGAAAAACATGTTTTTCAATGGCAAAAATCAATGAATATTGTAAATGCACAAACAGTAATTTCTCCGCATTGCAAGGTGCAAGTCTGAAATTTTTTGCTTTTTCCTGCTCCTCTTAGCATGATAAAGAAGATTCAAAGAGAGTGAGATGCCAGCTCCTTTCATTCAGTCAGTAGCTTCAATCATTTCTGGACGTTTTTCAATGGCAAAAATCAATGAATATTGTAAATGCACAAACAGTAATTTCTCCGCATTGCAAGGTGCAATTCTGAAATTTTTTGCTTTTTCCTGCTCCTCTTAGCATGATAAAGAAGATTCAAAGAGAGTGAGATGCCAGCTCCTTTCATTCAGTCAGTAGCTTCAAACATTTCTGGTATATGAATAACATGATGTTTTTCAATGGCAAAAATCAATGAATATTGTAAATGCACAAACAGTAATTTCTCCGCATTGCAAGGTGCAAGTCTGAAATTTTTTGCTTTTTCCTGCTCCTCTTAGCATGATAAAGAAGATTCAAAGAGAGTGAGATGCCAGTTACTTTCATGCAGTCAGTAGCTTCAATCATTTCTGGACGTTTTTCAATGGTAAAAATCAATGAATATTGTAAATGCACAAACAGTAATTTCTCCACATTGCAAGGTGCAATTCTGAAATTTTTTGCTTTTTCCTGCTCCTCTTAGCATGATAAAGAAGATTCAAAGAGAGTGAGATGCCAGCTCCTTTCATTCAGTCAGTAGCTTCAAACATTTCTGGTATATGAATAACATGATGTTTTTCAATGGCAAAAATCAATGAATATTGTAAATGCACAAACAGTAATTTCTCCGCATTGCAAGGTGCAATTCTGAAATTTTTTGCTTTTTCCTGCTCCTCTTAGCATGATAAAGAAGATTCAAAGAGAGTGAGATGCCAGCTCCTTTCATTCAGTCAGTAGCTTCAAACATTTCTGGTATATGAATAACATGATGTTTTTCAATGGCAAAAATCAATGAATATTGTAAATGCACAAACAGTAATTTCTCCGCATTGCAAGGTGCAATTCTGAAATTTTTTGCTTTTTCCTGCTCCTCTTAGCATGATAAAGAAGATTCAAAAAGAGTGAGATGCCAGCTCCTTTCATTCAGTCAGTAGCTTCAATCATTTCTGGATGTTTTTCAATGGCAAAAATCAATGAATATTGTAAATGCACAAACAGTAATTTCTCCGCATTGCAAGGTGCAATTCTGAAATTTTTTGCTTTTTCCTGCTCCTCTTAGCATGATAAAGAAGATTCAAAGAGAGTGAGATGCCAGCTCCTTTCATTCAGTCAGTAGCTTCAATCATTTCTGGATGTTTTTCAATGGCAAAAATCAATGAATATTGTAAATGCACAAACAGTAATTTCTCCGCATTGCAAGGTGCAATTCTGAAATTTTTTGCTTTTTCCTGCTCCTCTTAGCATGATAAAGAAGATTCAAAGAGAGTGAGATGCCAGCTCCTTTCATTCAGTCAGTAGCTTCAAACATTTCTGGTATATGAATAACATGATGTTTTTCAATGGCAAAAATCAATGAATATTGTAAATGCACAAACAGTAATTTCTCCGCATTGCAAGGTGCAAGTCTGAAATTTTTTTGCTTTTTCCTGCTCCTCTTAGCATGATAAAGAAGATTCAAAGAGAGTGAGATGCCAGCTACTTTCATTCAGTCAGTAGCTTCAATCATTTCTGGACGTTTTTCAATGGTAAAAATCAATGAATATTGTAAATGCACAAACAGTAATTTCTCCACATTGCAAGGTGCAATTCTGAAATTTTTTGCTTTTTCCTGCTCCTCTTAGCATGATAAAGAAGATTCAAAGAGAGTGAGATGCCAGCTCCTTTCATTCAGTCAGTAGCTTCAAACATTTCTGGTATATGAATAACATGATGTTTTTCAATGGCAAAAATCTATGAATATTGTAAATGCACAAACAGTAATTTCTCCACATTGCAAGGTGCAATTCTGAAATTTTTTGCTTTTTCCTGCTCCTCTTAGCATGATAAAGAAGATTCAAAGAGAGTGAGATGCCAGCTCCTTTCATTCAGTCAGTAGCTTCAAACATTTCTGGTATATGAATAACATGATGTTTTTCAATGGCAAAAATCAATGAATATTGTAAATGCACAAACAGTAATTTCTCCGCATTGCAAGGTGCAATTCTGAAATTTTTTGCTTTTTCCTGCTCCTCTTAGCATGATAAAGAAGATTCAAAGAGAGTGAGATGCCAGCTCCTTTCATTCAGTCAGTAGCTTCAATCATTTCTGGACGTTTTTCAATGGCAAAAATCAATGAATATTGTAAATGCACAAACAGTAATTTCTCCGCATTGCAAGGTGCAATTCTGAAATTTTTTGCTTTTTCCTGCTCCTCTTAGCATGATAAAGAAGATTCAAAGAGAGTGAGATGTCAGCTCCTTTCATTCAGTCAGTAGCTTCAAACATTTCTGGTATATGAATAACATGATGTTTTTCAATGGCAAAAATCAATGAATATTGTAAATGCACAAACAGTAATTTCTCCGCATTCCAAGGTGCAATTCTGAAATTTTTTGCTTTTTCCTGCTCCTCTTAGCATGATAAAGAAGATTCAAAGAGAGTGAGATGCCAGCTCCTTTCATTCAGTCAGTAGCTTCAATCATTTCTGGACGTTTTTCAATGGCAAAAATCAATGAATATTGTAAATGCACAAACAGTAATTTCTCCGCATTGCAAGGTGCAATTCTGAAATTTTTTGCTTTTTCCTGCTCCTCTTAGCATGATAAAGAAGATTCAAAGAGAGTGAGATGCCAGCTCCTTTCATTCAGTCAGTAGCTTCAAACATTTCTGGAATATGAATAACATGATGTTTTTCAATGGCAAAAATCAATGAATATTGTAAATGCACAAACAGTAATTTCTCCGCATTGCAAGGTGCAAGTCTGAAATTTTTTGCTTTTTCCTGCTCCTCTTAGCATGATAAAGAAGATTCAAAGAGAGTGAGATGCCAGCTACTTTCATTCAGTCAGTAGCTTCAATCATTTCTGGACGTTTTTCAATGGTAAAAATCAATGAATATTGTAAATGCACAAACAGTAATTTCTCCACATTGCAATGTGCAATTCTAAAATTTTTTGCTTTTTCCTGCTCCTCTTAGCATGATAAAGAAGATTCAAAGAGAGTGAGATGCCAGCTCCTTTCATTCAGTCAGTAGCTTCAAACATTTCTGGTATATGAATAACATGATGTTTTTCAATGGCAAAAATCAATGAATATTGTAAATGCACAAACAGTAATTTCTCCGCATTGCAAGGTGCAATTCTGAAGTTTTTTGCTTTTTCCTGCTCCTCTTAGCATGATAAAGAAGATTCAAAGAGAGTGAGATGCCAACTCCTTTCATTCAGTCAGTAGCTTCAAACATTTCTGGTATATGAATAACATGATGTTTTTCAATGGCAAAAATCAATGAATATTGTAAATGCACAAACAGTAATTTCTCCGCATTGCAAAGTGCAATTCTGAAATTTTTTGCTTTTTCCTGCTCCTCTTAGCATGATAAAGAAGATTCAAAGAGAGTGAGGTGCCAGCTCCTTTCATTCAGTCAGTAGCTTCAAACATTTCTGGTATATGAATAACATGTTTTTCAATGGCAAAAATCAATGAATATTGTAAATGCACAAACAGTAATTTCTCCGCATTGCAAGGTGCAATTCTGAAATTTTTTGCTTTTTCCTGCTCCTCTTAGCATGATAAAGAAGATTCAAAGAGAGTGAGATGCCAGCTCCTTTCATTCAATCAGTAGCTTCAATCATTTCTGGACGTTTTTCAATGGCAAAAATCAATGAATATTGTAAATGCACAAACAGTAATTTCTCCGCATTGCAAGGTGCAATTCTGAAATTTTTTGCTTTTTCCTGCTCCTCTTAGCATGATAAAGAAGATTCAAAGAGAGTGAGATGCCAGATCCTTTCATTCAGTCAGTAGCTTCAATCATTTCTGGACGTTTTTCAATGGCAAAAATCAATGAATATTGTAAATGCACAAACAGTAATTTCTCCGCATTGCAAGGTGCAATTCTGAAATTTTTTGCTTTTTCCTGCTCCTCTTAGCATGATAAAGAAGATTCAAAGAGAGTGAGATGCCAGCTCCTTTGATTCAGTCAGTAGCTTCAAACATTTCTGGTATATGAATAACATGATGTTTTTCAATGGCAAAAATCAATGAATATTGTAAATGCACAAACAGTAATTTCTCCGCATTGCAAGGTGCAAGTCTGAAATTTTTTGCTTTTTCCTGCTCCTCTTAGCATGATAAAGAAGATTCAAAGAGAGTGAGATGCCAGCTACTTTCATTCAGTCAGTAGCTTCAATCATTTCTGGACGTTTTTCAATGGTAAAAATCAATGAATATTGTAAATGCACAAACAGTAATTTCTCCACATTGCAAGGTGCAATTCTGAAATTTTTTGCTTTTTCCTGCTCCTCTTAGCATGATAAAGAAGATTCAAAGAGAGTGAGATGCCAGCTCCTTTCATTCAGTCAGTAGCTTCAAACATTTCTGGTATATGAATAACATGATGTTTTTCAATGGCAAAAATCAATGAATATTGTAAATGCACAAACAGTAATTTCTCCGCATTGCAAGGTGCAAGTCTGAAATTTTTTGCTTTTTCCTGCTCCTCTTAGCATGATAAAGAAGATTCAAAGAGAGTGAGATGCCAGCTACTTTCATTCAGTCAGTAGCTTCAATCATTTCTGGACGTTTTTCAATGGTAAAAATCAATGAATATTGTAAATGCACAAACAGTAATTTCTCCACATTGCAAGGTGCAATTCTGAAATTTTTTGCTTTTTCCTGCTCCTCTTAGCATGATAAAGAAGATTCAAAGAGAGTGAGATGCCAGCTCCTTTCATTCAGTCAGTAGCTTCAAACATTTCTGGTATATGAATAACATGATGTTTTTCAATGGCAAAAATCAATGAATATTGTAAATGCACAAACAGTAATTTCTCCACATTGCAAGGTGCAATTCTGAAATTTTTTGCTTTTTCCTGCTCCTCTTAGCATGATAAAGAAGATTCAAAGAGAGTGAGATGCCAGCTCCTTTCATTCAGTCAGTAGCTTCAAACATTTCTGGTATATGAATAACATGATGTTTTTCAATGGCAAAAATCAATGAATATTGTAAATGCACAAACAGTAATTTCTCCGCATTGCAAGGTGCAATTCTGAAATTTTTTGCTTTTTCCTGCTCCTCTTAGCATGATAAAGAAGATTCAAAGAGAGTGAGATGCCAGCTCCTTTCATTCAGTCAGTAGCTTCAATCATTTCTGGACGTTTTTCAATGGCAAAAATCAATGAATATTGTAAATGCACAAACAGTAATTTCTCCGCATTGCAAGGTGCAATTCTGAAATTTTTTGCTTTTTCCTGCTCCTCTTAGCATGATAAAGAAGATTCAAAGAGAGTGAGATGCCAGCTCCTTTCATTCAGTCAGTAGCTTCAAACATTTCTGGTATATGAATAACATGATGTTTTTCAATGGCAAAAATCAATGAATATTGTAAATGCACAAACAGTAATTTCTCCGCATTGCAAGGTGCAAGTCTGAAATTTTTTGCTTTTTCCTGCTCCTCTTAGCATGATAAAGAAGATTCAAAGAGAGTGAGATGACAGCTCCTTTCATTTAGTCAGTACCTTCAATCATTTCTGGACGTTTTTCAATGGCAAAAATCAATGAATATTGTAAATGCACAAACAGTAATTTCTCCGCATTGCAAGGTGCAATTCTGAAATTTTTTGCTTTTTCCTGCTCCTCTTAGCATGATAAAGAAGATTCAAAGAGAGTGAGATGACAGCTCCTTTCATTTAGTCAGTACCTTCAATCATTTCTGGACGTTTTTCAATGGCAAAAATCAATGAATATTGTAAATGCACAAACAGTAATTTCTCCGCATTGCAAGGTGCAATTCTGAAATTTTTTGCTTTTTCCCGCTCCTCTTAGCATGATAAAGAAGATTGAAAGAGAGTGAGGTGCCAGCTCCTTTCATTCAGTCAGTAGCTTCAAACATTTCTGGTATATGAATAACATGTTTTTCAATGGCAAAAATCAATGAATATTGTAAATGCACAAACAGTAATTTCTCCGCATTGCAAGGTGCAATTCTGAAATTTTTTGATTTTTCCTGCTCCTCTTAGCATGATAAAGAAGATTCAAAGAGAGTGAGATGCCAGCTCCTTTCATTCAGTCAGTAGCTTCAATCATTTCTGGACGTTTTTCAATGGCAAAAATCAATGAATATTGTAAATGCACAAACAGTAATTTCTCCGCATTGCAAGGTGCAATTCTGAAATTTTTTGCTTTTTCCTGCTCCTCTTAGCATGATAAAGAAGATTCAAAGAGAGTGAGATGCCAGCTCCTTTCATTCAGTCAGTAGCTTCAAACATTTCTGGTATATGAATAACATGATGTTTTTCAATGGCAAAAATCAATGAATATTGTAAATGCACAAACAGTAATTTCTCCGCATTGCAAGGTGCAATTCTGAAATTTTTTGCTTTTTCCTGCTCCTCTTAGCATGATAAAGAAGATTCAAAGAGAGTGAGATGCCAGCTCCTTTCATTCAGTCAGTAGCTTCAAACATTTCTGGTATATGAATAACATGATGTTTTTCAATGGCAAAAATCAATGAATATTGTAAATGCACAAACAGTAATTTCTCCGCATTGCAAGGTGCAAGTCTGAAATTTTTTGCTTTTTCCTGCTCCTCTTAGCATGATAAAGAAGATTCAAAGAGAGTGAGATGCCAGCTACTTTCATTCAGTCAGTAGCTTCAATCATTTCTGGACGTTTTTCAATGGTAAAAATCAATGAATATTGTAAATGCACAAACAGTAATTTCTCCACATTGCAAGGTGCAATTCTGAAATTTTTTGCTTTTTCCTGCTCCTCTTAGCATGATAAAGAAGATTCAAAGAGAGTGAGATGCCAGCTCCTTTCATTCAGTCAGTAGCTTCAAACATTTCTGGTATATGAATAACATGATGTTTTTCAATGGCAAACATCAATGAATATTGTAAATGCACAAACAGTAATTTCTCCGCATTGCAAGGTGCAATTCTGAAATTTTTTGCTTTTTCCTGCTCCTCTTAGCATGATAAAGAAGATTCAAAGAGAGTGAGATGCCAGCTCCTTTCATTCAGTCAGTAGCTTCAATCATTTCTGGATGTTTTTCAATGGCAAAAATCAATGAATATTGTAAATGCACAAACTGTAATTTCTCCGCATTGCAAGGTGCAATTCTGAAATTTTTTGCTTTTTCCTGCTCCTCTTAGCATGATAAAGAAGATTCAAAGAGAGTGAGATGCCAGCTCCTTTCATTCAGTCAGTAGCTTCAAACATTTCTGGTATATAAAAAACATGTTTTTCAATGGCAAAAATCAATGAATATTGTAAATGCACAAACAGTAATATCTCCACATTGCAAGGTGCAATTCTGAAATTTTTTGCTTTTTCCTGCTAATCCTAGCATGATAAAGAAGATTCAAAGAGAGTGAGATGCCAGCTCCTTTCATTCAGTCAGTAGCTTCAAACATTTCTGGTATATGAAAAACATGTTTTTCAATGGCAAAAATCAATGAATATTGTAAATGCACAAACAGTAATATCTCCACATTGCACGGTGCAATTCTGAAATTTTTAGCTTTTTCCTGTTAATCCTAGCATGATAAAGAAGATTCAAAGAGAGTGAGATGCCAGCTCCTTTCATTCAGTCAGTAGCTTCAAACATTTCTGGTATATGAAAAACATGTTTTTCAATGGCAAAAATCAATGAATATTGTAAATGCACAAACAGTAATATCTCCACATTGCAAGGTGCAATTCTGAAATTTTTTGCTTTTTCCTGCTAATCCTAGCATGATAAAGAAGATTCAAAGAGAGTGAGATGCCAGCTCCTTTCATTCAGTCAGTAGCTTCAAACATTTCTGGTATATGAAAAACATGTTTTTCAATGGCAAAAATCAATGAATATTGTAAATGCACAAACAGTAATATCTCCACATTGCAAGGTGCAATTCTGAAATTTTTTGCTTTTTCCTGTTAATCCTAGCATGATAAAGAAGATTCAAAGAGAGTGAGATGCCAGCTCCTTTCATTCAGTCAGTAGCTTCAAACATTTCTGGTATATGAAAAACATGTTTTTCAATGGCAAAAATCAATGAATATTGTAAATTCACAAACAGTAATATCTCCACATTGCAAGGTGCAATTCTGAAATTTTTTGCTTTTTCCTGCTAATCGTAGCATGATAAAGAAGATTCAAAGAGAGTGAGATGCCAGCTCCTTTCATTCAGTCAGTAGCTTCAAACATTTCTGGTATATGAAAAACATGTTTTTCAATGGCAAAAATCAATGAATATTGTAAATGCACAAACAGTAATATCTCCACATTGCACGGTGCAATTCTGAAATTTTTAGCTTTTTCCTGTTAATCCTAGCATGATAAAGAAGATTCAAAGAGAGTGAGATGCCAGCTCCTTTCATTCAGTCAGTAGCTTCAAACATTTCTGGTATATGAAAAACATGTTTTTCAATGGCAAAAATCAATGAATATTGTAAATGCACAAACAGTAATATCTCCACATTGCAAGGTGCAATTCTGAAATTTTTTGCTTTTTCCTGTTAATCCTAGCATGATAAAGAAGATTCAAAGAGAGTGAGATGCCAGCTCCTTTCATTCAGTCAGTAGCTTCAAACATTTCTGGTATATGAAAAACATGTTTTTCAATGGCAAAAATCAATGAATATTGTAAATGCACAAACAGTAATTTCTCCGCATTGCAAGGTGCAAGTCTGAAATTTTTTGCTTTTTCCTGCTCCTCTTAGCATGATAAAGAAGATTCAAAGAGAGTGAGATGCCAGCTCCTTTCATTCAGTCAGTAGCTTCAATCATTTCTGGACGTTTTTCAATGGCAAAAATCAATGAATATTGTAAATGCACAAACAGTAATTTCTCCGCATTGCAAGGTGCAATTCTGAAATTTTTTGCTTTTTCCTGCTCCTCTTAGCATGATAAAGAAGATTCAAAGAGAGTGAGATGCCAGCTCCTTTCATTCAGTCAGTAGCTTCAAACATTTCTGGTATATGAATAACATGATGTTTTTCAATGGCAAAAATCAATGAATATTGTAAATGCACAAACAGTAATTTCTCCGCATTGCAAGGTGCAAGTCTGAAATTTTTTGCTTTTTCCTGCTCCTCTTAGCATGATAAAGAAGATTCAAAGAGAGTGAGATGCCAGTTACTTTCATGCAGTCAGTAGCTTCAATCATTTCTGGACGTTTTTCAATGGTAAAAATCAATGAATATTGTAAATGCACAAACAGTAATTTCTCCACATTGCAAGGTGCAATTCTGAAATTTTTTGCTTTTTCCTGCTCCTCTTAGCATGATAAAGAAGATTCAAAGAGAGTGAGATGCCAGCTCCTTTCATTCAGTCAGTAGCTTCAAACATTTCTGGTATATGAATAACATGATGTTTTTCAATGGCAAAAATCAATGAATATTGTAAATGCACAAACAGTAATTTCTCCGCATTGCAAGGTGCAATTCTGAAATTTTTTGCTTTTTCCTGCTCCTCTTAGCATGATAAAGAAGATTCAAAGAGAGTGAGATGCCAGCTCCTTTCATTCAGTCAGTAGCTTCAAACATTTCTGGTATATGAATAACATGATGTTTTTCAATGGCAAAAATCAATGAATATTGTAAATGCACAAACAGTAATTTCTCCGCATTGCAAGGTGCAATTCTGAAATTTTTTGCTTTTTCCTGCTCCTCTTAGCATGATAAAGAAGATTCAAAAAGAGTGAGATGCCAGCTCCTTTCATTCAGTCAGTAGCTTCAATCATTTCTGGATGTTTTTCAATGGCAAAAATCAATGAATATTGTAAATGCACAAACAGTAATTTCTCCGCATTGCAAGGTGCAATTCTGAAATTTTTTGCTTTTTCCTGCTCCTCTTAGCATGATAAAGAAGATTCAAAGAGAGTGAGATGCCAGCTCCTTTCATTCAGTCAGTAGCTTCAATCATTTCTTTATGTTTTTCAATGGCAAAAATCAATGAATATTGTAAATGCACAAACAGTAATTTCTCCGCATTGCAAGGTGCAATTCTGAAATTTTTTGCTTTTTCCTGCTCCACTTAGCATGATAAAGAAGATTCAAAGAGAGTGAGATGCCAGCTCCTTTCATTCAGTCAGTAGCTTCAAACATTTCTGGAATATGAATAACATGATGTTTTTCAATGGCAAAAATCAATGAATATTGTAAATGCACAAACAGTAATTTCTCCGCATTGCAAGGTGCAAGTCTGAAATTTTTTGCTTTTTCCTGCTCCTCTTAGCATGATAAAGAAGATTCAAAGAGAGTGAGATGCCAGCTACTTTCATTCAGTCAGTAGCTTCAATCATTTCTGGACGTTTTTCAATGGTAAAAATCAATGAATATTGTAAATGCACAAACAGTAATTTCTCCACATTGCAATGTGCAATTCTAAAATTTTTTGCTTTTTCCTGCTCCTCTTAGCATGATAAAGAAGATTCAAAGAGAGTGAGATGCCAGCTCCTTTCATTCAGTCAGTAGCTTCAAACATTTCTGGTATATGAATAACATGATGTTTTTCAATGGCAAAAATCAATGAATATTGTAAATGCACAAACAGTAATTTCTCCGCATTGCAAGGTGCAATTCTGAAATTTTTTGCTTTTTCCTGCTCCTCTTAGCATGATAAAGAAGATTCAAAGAGAGTGAGGTGCCAGCTCCTTTCATTCAGTCAGTAGCTTCAAACATTTCTGGTATATGAATAACATGTTTTTCAATGGCAAAAATCAATGAATATTGTAAATGCACAAACAGTAATTTCTCCGCATTGCAAGGTGCAATTCTGAAATTTTTTGCTTTTTCCTGCTCCTCTTAGCATGATAAAGAAGATTCAAAGAGAGTGAGATGCCAGCTCCTTTCATTCAATCAGTAGCTTCAATCATTTCTGGACGTTTTTCAATGGCAAAAATCAATGAATATTGTAAATGCACAAACAGTAATTTCTCCGCATTGCAAGGTGCAATTCTGAAATTTTTTGCTTTTTCCTGCTCCTCTTAGCATGATAAAGAAGATTCAAAGAGAGTGAGATGCCAGATCCTTTCATTCAGTCAGTAGCTTCAATCATTTCTGGACGTTTTTCAATGGCAAAAATCAATGAATATTGTAAATGCACAAACAGTAATTTCTCCGCATTGCAAGGTGCAATTCTGAAATTTTTTGCTTTTTCCTGCTCCTCTTAGCATGATAAAGAAGATTCAAAGAGAGTGAGATGCCAGCTCCTTTGATTCAGTCAGTAGCTTCAAACATTTCTGGTATATGAATAACATGATGTTTTTCAATGGCAAAAATCAATGAATATTGTAAATGCACAAACAGTAATTTCTCCGCATTGCAAGGTGCAAGTCTGAAATTTTTTGCTTTTTCCTGCTCCTCTTAGCATGATAAAGAAGATTCAAAGAGAGTGAGATGCCAGCTACTTTCATTCAGTCAGTAGCTTCAATCATTTCTGGACGTTTTTCAATGGTAAAAATCAATGAATATTGTAAATGCACAAACAGTAATTTCTCCACATTGCAAGGTGCAATTCTGAAATTTTTTGCTTTTTCCTGCTCCTCTTAGCATGATAAAGAAGATTCAAAGAGAGTGAGATGCCAGCTCCTTTCATTCAGTCAGTAGCTTCAAACATTTCTGGTATATGAATAACATGATGTTTTTCAATGGCAAAAATCAATGAATATTGTAAATGCACAAACAGTAATTTCTCCGCATTGCAAGGTGCAAGTCTGAAATTTTTTGCTTTTTCCTGCTCCTCTTAGCATGATAAAGAAGATTCAAAGAGAGTGAGATGCCAGCTACTTTCATTCAGTCAGTAGCTTCAATCATTTCTGGACGTTTTTCAATGGTAAAAATCAATGAATATTGTAAATGCACAAACAGTAATTTCTCCACATTGCAAGGTGCAATTCTGAAATTTTTTGCTTTTTCCTGCTCCTCTTAGCATGATAAAGAAGATTCAAAGAGAGTGAGATGCCAGCTCCTTTCATTCAGTCAGTAGCTTCAAACATTTCTGGTATATGAATAACATGATGTTTTTCAATGGCAAAAATCAATGAATATTGTAAATGCACAAACAGTAATTTCTCCACATTGCAAGGTGCAATTCTGAAATTTTTTGCTTTTTCCTGCTCCTCTTAGCATGATAAAGAAGATTCAAAGAGAGTGAGATGCCAGCTCCTTTCATTCAGTCAGTAGCTTCAAACATTTCTGGTATATGAATAACATGATGTTTTTCAATGGCAAAAATCAATGAATATTGTAAATGCACAAACAGTAATTTCTCCGCATTGCAAGGTGCAATTCTGAAATTTTTTGCTTTTTCCTGCTCCTCTTAGCATGATAAAGAAGATTCAAAGAGAGTGAGATGCCAGCTCCTTTCATTCAGTCAGTAGCTTCAATCATTTCTGGACGTTTTTCAATGGCAAAAATCAATGAATATTGTAAATGCACAAACAGTAATTTCTCCGCATTGCAAGGTGCAATTCTGAAATTTTTTGCTTTTTCCTGCTCCTCTTAGCATGATAAAGAAGATTCAAAGAGAGTGAGATGTCAGCTCCTTTCATTCAGTCAGTAGCTTCAAACATTTCTGGTATATGAATAACATGATGTTTTTCAATGGCAAAAATCAATGAATATTGTAAATGCACAAACAGTAATTTCTCCGCATTGCAAGGTGCAATTCTGAAATTTTTTGCTTTTTCCTGCTCCTCTTAGCATGATAAAGAAGATTCAAAGAGAGTGAGATGCCAGCTCCTTTCATTCAGTCAGTAGCTTCAATCATTTCTGGACGTTTTTCAATGGCAAAAATCAATGAATATTGTAAATGCACAAACAGTAATTTCTCCGCATTGCAAGGTGCAATTCTGAAATTTTTTGCTTTTTCCTGCTCCTCTTAGCATGATAAAGAAGATTCAAAGAGAGTGAGATGCCAGCTCCTTTCATTCAGTCAGTAGCTTCAAACATTTCTGGTATATGAATAACATGATGTTTTTCAATGGCAAAAATCAATGAATATTGTAAATGCACAAACAGTAATTTCTCCGCATTGCAAGGTGCAAGTCTGAAATTTTTTGCTTTTTCCTGCTCCTCTTAGCATGATAAAGAAGATTCAAAGAGAGTGAGATGACAGCTCCTTTCATTTAGTCAGTACCTTCAATCATTTCTGGACGTTTTTCAATGGCAAAAATCAATGAATATTGTAAATGCACAAACAGTAATTTCTCCGCATTGCAAGGTGCAATTCTGAAATTTTTTGCTTTTTCCTGCTCCTCTTAGCATGATAAAGAAGATTCAAAGAGAGTGAGATGACAGCTCCTTTCATTTAGTCAGTACCTTCAATCATTTCTGGACGTTTTTCAATGGCAAAAATCAATGAATATTGTAAATGCACAAACAGTAATTTCTCCGCATTGCAAGGTGCAATTCTGAAATTTTTTGCTTTTTCCCGCTCCTCTTAGCATGATAAAGAAGATTGAAAGAGAGTGAGGTGCCAGCTCCTTTCATTCAGTCAGTAGCTTCAAACATTTCTGGTATATGAATAACATGTTTTTCAATGGCAAAAATCAATGAATATTGTAAATGCACAAACAGTAATTTCTCCGCATTGCAAGGTGCAATTCTGAAATTTTTTGCTTTTTCCTGCTCCTCTTAGCATGATAAAGAAGATTCAAAGAGAGTGAGATGCCAGCTCCTTTCATTCAGTCAGTAGCTTCAAACATTTCTGGTATATGAATAACATGATGTTTTTCAATGGCAAAAATCAATGAATATTGTAAATGCACAAACAGTAATTTCTCCGCATTGCAAGGTGCAATTCTGAAATTTTTTGCTTTTTCCTGCTCCTCTTAGCATGATAAAGAAGATTCAAAGAGAGTGAGATGCCAGCTCCTTTCATTCAGTCAGTAGCTTCAAACATTTCTGGTATATGAATAACATGATGTTTTTCAATGGCAAAAATCAATGAATATTGTAAATGCACAAACAGTAATTTCTCCGCATTGCAAGGTGCAAGTCTGAAATTTTTTGCTTTTTCCTGCTCCTCTTAGCATGATAAAGAAGATTCAAAGAGAGTGAGATGCCAGCTACTTTCATTCAGTCAGTAGCTTCAATCATTTCTGGACGTTTTTCAATGGTAAAAATCAATGAATATTGTAAATGCACAAACAGTAATTTCTCCACATTGCAAGGTGCAATTCTGAAATTTTTTGCTTTTTCCTGCTCCTCTTAGCATGATAAAGAAGATTCAAAGAGAGTGAGATGCCAGCTCCTTTCATTCAGTCAGTAGCTTCAAACATTTCTGGTATATGAATAACATGATGTTTTTCAATGGCAAACATCAATGAATATTGTAAATGCACAAACAGTAATTTCTCCGCATTGCAAGGTGCAATTCTGAAATTTTTTGCTTTTTCCTGCTCCTCTTAGCATGATAAAGAAGATTCAAAGAGAGTGAGATGCCAGCTCCTTTCATTCAGTCAGTAGCTTCAATCATTTCTGGATGTTTTTCAATGGCAAAAATCAATGAATATTGTAAATGCACAAACTGTAATTTCTCCGCATTGCAAGGTGCAATTCTGAAATTTTTTGCTTTTTCCTGCTCCTCTTAGCATGATAAAGAAGATTCAAAGAGAGTGAGATGCCAGCTCCTTTCATTCAGTCAGTAGCTTCAAACATTTCTGGTATATAAAAAACATGTTTTTCAATGGCAAAAATCAATGAATATTGTAAATGCACAAACAGTAATATCTCCACATTGCAAGGTGCAATTCTGAAATTTTTTGCTTTTTCCTGCTAATCCTAGCATGATAAAGAAGATTCAAAGAGAGTGAGATGCCAGCTCCTTTCATTCAGTCAGTAGCTTCAAACATTTCTGGTATATGAAAAACATGTTTTTCAATGGCAAAAATCAATGAATATTGTAAATGCACAAACAGTAATATCTCCACATTGCACGGTGCAAGTCTGAAATTTTTTGCTTTTTCCTGCTCCTCTTAGCATGATAAAGAAGATTCAAAGAGAGTGAGATGCCAACTCCTTTCATTCAGTCAGTAGCTTCAAACATTTCTGGTATATGAATAACATGATGTTTTTCAATGGCAAAAATCAATGAATATTGTAAATGCACAAACAGTAATTTCTCCGCATTGCAAGGTGCAATTCTGAAATTTTTTGCTTTTTCCTGCTCCTCTTAGCATGATAAAGAAGATTCAAAGAGAGTGAGGTGCCAGCTCCTTTCATTCAGTCAGTAGCTTCAAACATTTCTGGTATATGAATAACATGTTTTTCAATGGCAAAAATCAATGAATATTGTAAATGCACAAACAGTAATTTCTCCGCATTGCAAGGTGCAATTCTGAAATTTTTTGCTTTTTCCTGCTCCTCTTAGCATGATAAAGAAGATTCAAAGAGAGTGAGATGCCAGCTCCTTTCATTCAATCAGTAGCTTCAATCATTTCTGGACGTTTTTCAATGGCAAAAATCAATGAATATTGTAAATGCACAAACAGTAATTTCTCCGCATTGCAAGGTGCAATTCTGAAATTTTTTGCTTTTTCCTGCTCCTCTTAGCATGATAAAGAAGATTCAAAGAGAGTGAGATGCCAGATCCTTTCATTCAGTCAGTAGCTTCAATCATTTCTGGACGTTTTTCAATGGCAAAAATCAATGAATATTGTAAATGCACAAACAGTAATTTCTCCGCATTGCAAGGTGCAATTCTGAAATTTTTTGCTTTTTCCTGCTCCTCTTAGCATGATAAAGAAGATTCAAAGAGAGTGAGATGCCAGCTACTTTCATTCAGTCAGTAGCTTCAATCATTTCTGGACGTTTTTCAATGGTAAAAATCAATGAATATTGTAAATGCACAAACAGTAATTTCTCCACATTGCAAGGTGCAATTCTGAAATTTTTTGCTTTTTCCTGCTCCTCTTAGCATGATAAAGAAGATTCAAAGAGAGTGAGATGCCAGCTCCTTTCATTCAGTCAGTAGCTTCAAACATTTCTGGTATATGAATAACATGATGTTTTTCAATGGCAAAAATCAATGAATATTGTAAATGCACAAACAGTAATTTCTCCGCATTGCAAGGTGCAAGTCTGAAATTTTTTGCTTTTTCCTGCTCCTCTTAGCATGATAAAGAAGATTCAAAGAGAGTGAGATGCCAGCTACTTTCATTCAGTCAGTAGCTTCAATCATTTCTGGACGTTTTTCAATGGTAAAAATCAATGAATATTGTAAATGCACAAACAGTAATTTCTCCACATTGCAAGGTGCAATTCTGAAATTTTTTGCTTTTTCCTGCTCCTCTTAGCATGATAAAGAAGATTCAAAGAGAGTGAGATGCCAGCTCCTTTCATTCAGTCAGTAGCTTCAAACATTTCTGGTATATGAATAACATGATGTTTTTCAATGGCAAAAATCAATGAATATTGTAAATGCACAAACAGTAATTTCTCCACATTGCAAGGTGCAATTCTGAAATTTTTTGCTTTTTCCTGCTCCTCTTAGCATGATAAAGAAGATTCAAAGAGAGTGAGATGCCAGCTCCTTTCATTCAGTCAGTAGCTTCAAACATTTCTGGTATATGAATAACATGATGTTTTTCAATGGCAAAAATCAATGAATATTGTAAATGCACAAACAGTAATTTCTCCGCATTGCAAGGTGCAATTCTGAAATTTTTTGCTTTTTCCTGCTCCTCTTAGCATGATAAAGAAGATTCAAAGAGAGTGAGATGCCAGCTCCTTTCATTCAGTCAGTAGCTTCAATCATTTCTGGACGTTTTTCAATGGCAAAAATCAATGAATATTGTAAATGCACAAACAGTAATTTCTCCGCATTGCAAGGTGCAATTCTGAAATTTTTTGCTTTTTCCTGCTCCTCTTAGCATGATAAAGAAGATTCAAAGAGAGTGAGATGTCAGCTCCTTTCATTCAGTCAGTAGCTTCAAACATTTCTGGTTTATGAATAACATGATGTTTTTCAATGGCAAAAATCAATGAATATTGTAAATGCACAAACAGTAATTTCTCCGCATTGCAAGGTGCAATTCTGAAATTTTTTGCTTTTTCCTGCTCCTCTTAGCATGATAAAGAAGATTCAAAGAGAGTGAGATGCCAGCTCCTTTCATTCAGTCAGTAGCTTCAATCATTTCTGGACGTTTTTCAATGGCAAAAATCAATGAATATTGTAAATGCACAAACAGTAATTTCTCCGCATTGCAAGGTGCAATTCTGAAATTTTTTGCTTTTTCCTGCTCCTCTTAGCATGATAAAGAAGATTCAAAGAGAGTGAGATGCCAGCTCCTTTCATTCAGTCAGTAGCTTCAAACATTTCTGGTATATGAATAACATGATGTTTTTCAATGGCAAAAATCAATGAATATTGTAAATGCACAAACAGTAATTTCTCCGCATTGCAAGGTGCAAGTCTGAAATTTTTTGCTTTTTCCTGCTCCTCTTAGCATGATAAAGAAGATTCAAAGAGAGTGAGATGACAGCTCCTTTCATTTAGTCAGTACCTTCAATCATTTCTGGACGTTTTTCAATGGCAAAAATCAATGAATATTGTAAATGCACAAACAGTAATTTCTCCGCATTGCAAGGTGCAATTCTGAAATTTTTTGCTTTTTCCTGCTCCTCTTAGCATGATAAAGAAGATTCAAAGAGAGTGAGATGACAGCTCCTTTCATTTAGTCAGTACCTTCAATCATTTCTGGACGTTTTTCAATGGCAAAAATCAATGAATATTGTAAATGCACAAACAGTAATTTCTCCGCATTGCAAGGTGCAATTCTGAAATTTTTTGCTTTTTCCCGCTCCTCTTAGCATGATAAAGAAGATTGAAAGAGAGTGAGGTGCCAGCTCCTTTCATTCAGTCAGTAGCTTCAAACATTTCTGGTATATGAATAACATGTTTTTCAATGGCAAAAATCAATGAATATTGTAAATGCACAAACAGTAATTTCTCCGCATTGCAAGGTGCAATTCTGAAATTTTTTGATTTTTCCTGCTCCTCTTAGCATGATAAAGAAGATTCAAAGAGAGTGAGATGCCAGCTCCTTTCATTCAGTCAGTAGCTTCAATCATTTCTGGACGTTTTTCAATGGCAAAAATCAATGAATATTGTAAATGCACAAACAGTAATTTCTCCGCATTGCAAGGTGCAATTCTGAAATTTTTTGCTTTTTCCTGCTCCTCTTAGCATGATAAAGAAGATTCAAAGAGAGTGAGATGCCAGCTCCTTTCATTCAGTCAGTAGCTTCAAACATTTCTGGTATATGAATAACATGATGTTTTTCAATGGCAAAAATCAATGAATATTGTAAATGCACAAACAGTAATTTCTCCGCATTGCAAGGTGCAATTCTGAAATTTTTTGCTTTTTCCTGCTCCTCTTAGCATGATAAAGAAGATTCAAAGAGAGTGAGATGCCAGCTCCTTTCATTCAGTCAGTAGCTTCAAACATTTCTGGTATATGAATAACATGATGTTTTTCAATGGCAAAAATCAATGAATATTGTAAATGCACAAACAGTAATTTCTCCACATTGCAAGGTGCAAGTCTGAAATTTTTTGCTTTTTCCTGCTCCTCTTAGCATGATAAAGAAGATTCAAAGAGAGTGAGATGCCAGCTACTTTCATTCAGTCAGTAGCTTCAATCATTTCTGGACGTTTTTCAATGGTAAAAATCAATGAATATTGTAAATGCACAAACAGTAATTTCTCCACATTGCAAGGTGCAATTCTGAAATTTTTTGCTTTTTCCTGCTCCTCTTAGCATGATAAAGAAGATTCAAAGAGAGTGAGATGCCAGCTCCTTTCATTCAGTCAGTAGCTTCAAACATTTCTGGTATATGAATAACATGATGTTTTTCAATGGCAAACATCAATGAATATTGTAAATGCACAAACAGTAATTTCTCCGCATTGCAAGGTGCAATTCTGAAATTTTTTGCTTTTTCCTGCTCCTCTTAGCATGATAAAGAAGATTCAAAGAGAGTGAGATGCCAGCTCCTTTCATTCAGTCAGTAGCTTCAATCATTTCTGGATGTTTTTCAATGGCAAAAATCAATGAATATTGTAAATGCACAAACTGTAATTTCTCCGCATTGCAAGGTGCAATTCTGAAATTTTTTGCTTTTTCCTGCTCCTCTTAGCATGATAAAGAAGATTCAAAGAGAGTGAGATGCCAGCTCCTTTCATTCAGTCAGTAGCTTCAAACATTTCTGGTATATAAAAAACATGTTTTTCAATGGCAAAAATCAATGAATATTGTAAATGCACAAACAGTAATATCTCCACATTGCAAGGTGCAATTCTGAAATTTTTTGCTTTTTCCTGCTAATCCTAGCATGATAAAGAAGATTCAAAGAGAGTGAGATGCCAGCTCCTTTCATTCAGTCAGTAGCTTCAAACATTTCTGGTATATGAAAAACATGTTTTTCAATGGCAAAAATCAATGAATATTGTAAATGCACAAACAGTAATATCTCCACATTGCACGGTGCAATTCTGAAATTTTTAGCTTTTTCCTGTTAATCCTAGCATGATAAAGAAGATTCAAAGAGAGTGAGATGCCAGCTCCTTTCATTCAGTCAGTAGCTTCAAACATTTCTGGTATATGAAAAACATGTTTTTCAATGGCAAAAATCAATGAATATTGTAAATGCACAAACAGTAATATCTCCACATTGCAAGGTGCAATTCTGAAATTTTTTGCTTTTTCCTGCTAATCCTAGCATGATAAAGAAGATTCAAAGAGAGTGAGATGCCAGCTCCTTTCATTCAGTCAGTAGCTTCAAACATTTCTGGTATATGAAAAACATGTTTTTCAATGGCAAAAATCAATGAATATTGTAAATGCACAAACAGTAATATCTCCACATTGCAAGGTGCAATTCTGAAATTTTTTGCTTTTTCCTGTTAATCCTAGCATGATAAAGAAGATTCAAAGAGAGTGAGATGCCAGCTCCTTTCATTCAGTCAGTAGCTTCAAACATTTCTGGTATATGAAAAACATGTTTTTCAATGGCAAAAATCAATGAATATTGTAAATTCACAAACAGTAATATCTCCACATTGCAAGGTGCAATTCTGAAATTTTTTGCTTTTTCCTGCTAATCGTAGCATGATAAAGAAGATTCAAAGAGAGTGAGATGCCAGCTCCTTTCATTCAGTCAGTAGCTTCAAACATTTCTGGTATATGAAAAACATGTTTTTCAATGGCAAAAATCAATGAATATTGTAAATGCACAAACAGTAATATCTCCACATTGCACGGTGCAATTCTGAAATTTTTAGCTTTTTCCTGTTAATCCTAGCATGATAAAGAAGATTCAAAGAGAGTGAGATGCCAGCTCCTTTCATTCAGTCAGTAGCTTCAAACATTTCTGGTATATGAAAAACATGTTTTTCAATGGCAAAAATCAATGAATATTGTAAATGCACAAACAGTAATATCTCCACATTGCAAGGTGCAATTCTGAAATTTTTTGCTTTTTCCTGTTAATCCTAGCATGATAAAGAAGATTCAAAGAGAGTGAGATGCCAGCTCCTTTCATTCAGTCAGTAGCTTCAAACATTTCTGGTATATGAAAAACATGTTTTTCAATGGCAAAAATCAATGAATATTGTAAATGCACAAACAGTAATTTCTCCACATTGCAAGGTGCAATTCTGAAATTTTTTGCTTTTTCCTGCTCCTCTTAGCATGATAAAGAAGATTCAAAGAGAGTGAGATGCCAGCTCCTTTCATTCAGTCAGTAGCTTCAAACATTTCTGGTATATGAATAACATGATGTTTTTCAATGGCAAAAATCAATGAATATTGTAAATGCACAAACAGTAATTTCTCCACATTGCAAGGTGCAATTCTGAAATTTTTTGCTTTTTCCTGCTCCTCTTAGCATGATAAAGAAGATTCAAAGAGAGTGAGATGCCAGCTCCTTTCATTCAGTCAGTAGCTTCAAACATTTCTGGTATATGAATAACATGATGTTTTTCAATGGCAAAAATCAATGAATATTGTAAATGCACAAACAGTAATTTCTCCGCATTGCAAGGTGCAATTCTGAAATTTTTTGCTTTTTCCTGCTCCTCTTAGCATGATAAAGAAGATTCAAAGAGAGTGAGATGCCAGCTCCTTTCATTCAGTCAGTAGCTTCAATCATTTCTGGACGTTTTTCAATGGCAAAAATCAATGAATATTGTAAATGCACAAACAGTAATTTCTCCGCATTGCAAGGTGCAATTCTGAAATTTTTTGCTTTTTCCTGCTCCTCTTAGCATGATAAAGAAGATTCAAAGAGAGTGAGATGTCAGCTCCTTTCATTCAGTCAGTAGCTTCAAACATTTCTGGTATATGAATAACATGATGTTTTTCAATGGCAAAAATCAATGAATATTGTAAATGCACAAACAGTAATTTCTCCGCATTGCAAGGTGCAATTCTGAAATTTTTTGCTTTTTCCTCCTCCTCTTAGCATGATAAAGAAGATTCAAAGAGAGTGAGATGCCAGCTCCTTTCATTCAGTCAGTAGCTTCAATCATTTCTGGACGTTTTTCAATGGCAAAAATCAATGAATATTGTAAATGCACAAACAGTAATTTCTCCGCATTGCAAGGTGCAATTCTGAAATTTTTTGCTTTTTCCTGCTCCTCTTAGCATGATAAAGAAGATTCAAAGAGAGTGAGATGCCAGCTCCTTTCATTCAGTCAGTAGCTTCAAACATTTCTGGTATATGAATAACATGATGTTTTTCAATGGCAAAAATCAATGAATATTGTAAATGCACAAACAGTAATTTCTCCGCATTGCAAGGTGCAAGTCTGAAATTTTTTGCTTTTTCCTGCTCCTCTTAGCATGATAAAGAAGATTCAAAGAGAGTGAGATGACAGCTCCTTTCATTTAGTCAGTACCTTCAATCATTTCTGGACGTTTTTCAATGGCAAAAATCAATGAATATTGTAAATGCACAAACAGTAATTTCTCCGCATTGCAAGGTGCAATTCTGAAATTTTTTGCTTTTTCCTGCTCCTCTTAGCATGATAAAGAAGATTCAAAGAGAGTGAGATGACAGCTCCTTTCATTTAGTCAGTACCTTCAATCATGTCTGGACGTTTTTCAATGGCAAAAATCAATGAATATTGTAAATGCACAAACAGTAATTTCTCCGCATTGCAAGGTGCAATTCTGAAATTTTTTGCTTTTTCCCGCTCCTCTTAGCATGATAAAGAAGATTGAAAGAGAGTGAGGTGCCAGCTCCTTTCATTCAGTCAGTAGCTTCAAACATTTCTGGTATATGAATAACATGTTTTTCAATGGCAAAAATCAATGAATATTGTAAATGCACAAACAGTAATTTCTCCGCATTGCAAGGTGCAATTCTGAAATTTTTTGATTTTTCCTGCTCCTCTTAGCATGATAAAGAACATTCAAAGAGAGTGAGATGCCAGCTCCTTTCATTCAGTCAGTAGCTTCAATCATTTCTGGACGTTTTTCAATGGCAAAAATCAATGAATATTGTAAATGCACAAACAGTAATTTCTCCGCATTGCAAGGTGCAATTCTGAAATTTTTTGCTTTTTCCTGCTCCTCTTAGCATGATAAAGAAGATTCAAAGAGAGTGAGATGCCAGCTCCTTTCATTCAGTCAGTAGCTTCAAACATTTCTGGTATATGAATAACATGTTTTTCAATGGCAAAAATCAATGAATATTGTAAATGCACAAACAGTAATTTCTCCGCATTGCAAGGTGCAATTCTGAAATTTTTTGCTTTTTCCTGCTCCTCTTAGCATGATAAAGAAGATTCAAAGAGAGTGAGATGCCAGCTCCTTTCATTCAGTCAGTAGCTTCAAACATTTCTGGTATATGAATAACATGATGTTTTTCAATGGCAAAAATCAATGAATATTGTAAATGCACAAACAGTAATTTCTCCGCATTGCAAGGTGTAAGTCTGAAATTTTTTGCTTTTTCCTGCTCCTCTTAGCATGATAAAGAAGATTCAAAGAGAGTGAGATGCCAGCTACTTTCATTCAGTCAGTAGCTTCAATCATTTCTGGACGTTTTTCAATGGTAAAAATCAATGAATATTGTAAATGCACAAACAGTAATTTCTCCACATTGCAAGGTGCAATTCTGAAATTTTTTGCTTTTTCCTGCTCCTCTTAGCATGATAAAGAAGATTCAAAGAGAGTGAGATGCCAGCTCCTTTCATTCAGTCAGTAGCTTCAAACATTTCTGGTATATGAATAACATGATGTTTTTCAATGGCAAACATCAATGAATATTGTAAATGCACAAACAGTAATTTCTCCGCATTGCAAGGTGCAATTCTGAAATTTTTTGCTTTTTCCTGCTCCTCTTAGCATGATAAAGAAGATTCAAAGAGAGTGAGATGCCAGCTCCTTTCATTCAGTCAGTAGCTTCAATCATTTCTGGATGTTTTTCAATGGCAAAAATCAATGAATATTGTAAATGCACAAACTGTAATTTCTCCGCATTGCAAGGTGCAATTCTGAAATTTTTTGCTTTTTCCTGCTCCTCTTAGCATGATAAAGAAGATTCAAAGAGAGTGAGATGCCAGCTCCTTTCATTCAGTCAGTAGCTTCAAACATTTCTGGTATATAAAAAACATGTTTTTCAATGGCAAAAATCAATGAATATTGTAAATGCACAAACAGTAATATCTCCACATTGCAAGGTGCAATTCTGAAATTTTTTGCTTTTTCCTGCTAATCCTAGCATGATAAAGAAGATTCAAAGAGAGTGAGATGCCAGCTCCTTTCATTCAGTCAGTAGCTTCAAACATTTCTGGTATATGAAAAACATGTTTTTCAATGGCAAAAATCAATGAATATTGTAAATGCACAAACAGTAATATCTCCACATTGCACGGTGCAATTCTGAAATTTTTAGCTTTTTCCTGTTAATCCTAGCATGATAAAGAAGATTCAAAGAGAGTGAGATGCCAGCTCCTTTCATTCAGTCAGTAGCTTCAAACATTTCTGGTATATGAAAAACATGTTTTTCAATGGCAAAAATCAATGAATATTGTAAATGCACAAACAGTAATATCTCCACATTGCAAGGTGCAATTCTGAAATTTTTTGCTTTTTCCTGCTAATCCTAGCATGATAAAGAAGATTCAAAGAGAGTGAGATGCCAGCTCCTTTCATTCAGTCAGTAGCTTCAAACATTTCTGGTATATGAAAAACATGTTTTTCAATGGCAAAAATCAATGAATATTGTAAATGCACAAACAGTAATATCTCCACATTGCAAGGTGCAATTCTGAAATTTTTTGCTTTTTCCTGTTAATCCTAGCATGATAAAGAAGATTCAAAGAGAGTGAGATGCCAGCTCCTTTCATTCAGTCAGTAGCTTCAAACATTTCTGGTATATGAAAAACATGTTTTTCAATGGCAAAAATCAATGAATATTGTAAATTCACAAACAGTAATATCTCCACATTGCAAGGTGCAATTCTGAAATTTTTTGCTTTTTCCTGCTAATCGTAGCATGATAAAGAAGATTCAAAGAGAGTGAGATGCCAGCTCCTTTCATTCAGTCAGTAGCTTCAAACATTTCTGGTATATGAAAAACATGTTTTTCAATGGCAAAAATCAATGAATATTGTAAATGCACAAACAGTAATATCTCCACATTGCACGGTGCAATTCTGAAATTTTTAGCTTTTTCCTGTTAATCCTAGCATGATAAAGAAGATTCAAAGAGAGTGAGATGCCAGCTCCTTTCATTCAGTCAGTAGCTTCAAACATTTCTGGTATATGAAAAACATGTTTTTCAATGGCAAAAATCAATGAATATTGTAAATGCACAAACAGTAATATCTCCACATTGCAAGGTGCAATTCTGAAATTTTTTGCTTTTTCCTGTTAATCCTAGCATGATAAAGAAGATTCAAAGAGAGTGAGATGCCAGCTCCTTTCATTCAGTCAGTAGCTTCAAACATTTCTGGTATATGAAAAACATGTTTTTCAATGGCAAAAATCAATGAATATTGTAAATGCACAAACAGTAATTTCTCCGCATCGCAAGGTGCAAGTCTGAAATTTTTTGCTTTTTCCTGCTCCTCTTAGCATGATAAAGAAGATTCAAAGAGAGTGAGATGCCAGCTCCTTTCATTCAGTCAGTAGCTTCAATCATTTCTGGACGTTTTTCAATGGCAAAAATCAATGAATATTGTAAATGCACAAACAGTAATTTCTCCGCATTGCAAGGTGCAATTCTGAAATTTTTTGCTTTTTCCTGCTCCTCTTAGCATGATAAAGAAGATTCAAAGAGAGTGAGATGCCAGCTCCTTTCATTCAGTCAGTAGCTTCAAACATTTCTGGTATATGAATAACATGATGTTTTTCAATGGCAAAAATCAATGAATATTGTAAATGCACAAACAGTAATTTCTCCGCATTGCAAGGTGCAAGTCTGAAATTTTTTGCTTTTTCCTGCTCCTCTTAGCATGATAAAGAAGATTCAAAGAGAGTGAGATGCCAGTTACTTTCATGCAGTCAGTAGCTTCAATCATTTCTGGACGTTTTTCAATGGTAAAAATCAATGAATATTGTAAATGCACAAACAGTAATTTCTCCACATTGCAAGGTGCAATTCTGAAATTTTTTGCTTTTTCCTGCTCCTCTTAGCATGATAAAGAAGATTCAAAGAGAGTGAGATGCCAGCTCCTTTCATTCAGTCAGTAGCTTCAAACATTTCTGGTATATGAATAACATGATGTTTTTCAATGGCAAAAATCAATGAATATTGTAAATGCACAAACAGTAATTTCTCCGCATTGCAAGGTGCAATTCTGAAATTTTTTGCTTTTTCCTGCTCCTCTTAGCATGATAAAGAAGATTCAAAAAGAGTGAGATGCCAGCTCCTTTCATTCAGTCAGTAGCTTCAATCATTTCTGGATGTTTTTCAATGGCAAAAATCAATGAATATTGTAAATGCACAAACAGTAATTTCTCCGCATTGCAAGGTGCAATTCTGAAATTTTTTGCTTTTTCCTGCTCCTCTTAGCATGATAAAGAAGATTCAAAGAGAGTGAGATGCCAGCTCCTTTCATTCAGTCAGTAGCTTCAATCATTTCTGGATGTTTTTCAATGGCAAAAATCAATGAATATTGTAAATGCACAAACAGTAATTTCTCCGCATTGCAAGGTGCAATTCTGAAATTTTTTGCTTTTTCCTGCTCCTCTTAGCATGATAAAGAAGATTCAAAGAGAGTGAGATGCCAGCTCCTTTCATTCAGTCAGTAGCTTCAAACATTTCTGGTATATGAATAACATGATGTTTTTCAATGGCAAAAATCAATGAATATTTTAAATGCACAAACAGTAATTTCTCCGCATTGCAAGGTGCAAGTCTGAAATTTTTTTGCTTTTTCCTGCTCCTCTTAGCATGATAAAGAAGATTCAAAGAGAGTGAGATGCCAGCTACTTTCATTCAGTCAGTAGCTTCAATCATTTCTGGACGTTTTTCAATGGTAAAAATCAATGAATATTGTAAATGCACAAACAGTAATTTCTCCACATTGCAAGGTGCAATTCTGAAATTTTTTGCTTTTTCCTGCTCCTCTTAGCATGATAAAGAAGATTCAAAGAGAGTGAGATGCCAGCTCCTTTCATTCAGTCAGTAGCTTCAAACATTTCTGGTATATGAATAACATGATGTTTTTCAATGGCAAAAATCAATGAATATTGTAAATGCACAAACAGTAATTTCTCCACATTGCAAGGTGCAATTCTGAAATTTTTTGCTTTTTCCTGCTCCTCTTAGCATGATAAAGAAGATTCAAAGAGAGTGAGATGCCAGCTCCTTTCATTCAGTCAGTAGCTTCAAACATTTCTGGTATATGAATAACATGATGTTTTTCAATGGCAAAAATCAATGAATATTGTAAATGCACAAACAGTAATTTCTCCGCATTGCAAGGTGCAATTCTGAAATTTTTTGCTTTTTCCTGCTCCTCTTAGCATGATAAAGAAGATTCAAAGAGAGTGAGATGCCAGCTCCTTTCATTCAGTCAGTAGCTTCAATCATTTCTGGACGTTTTTCAATGGCAAAAATCAATGAATATTGTAAATGCACAAACAGTAATTTCTCCGCATTGCAAGGTGCAATTCTGAAATTTTTTGCTTTTTCCTGCTCCTCTTAGCATGATAAAGAAGATTCAAAGAGAGTGAGATGTCAGATCCTTTCATTCAGTCAGTAGCTTCAAACATTTCTGGTATATGAATAACATGATGTTTTTCAATGGCAAAAATCAATGAATATTGTAAATGCACAAACAGTAATTTCTCCGCATTGCAAGGTGCAATTCTGAAATTTTTTGCTTTTTCCTGCTCCTCTTAGCATGATAAAGAAGATTCAAAGAGAGTGAGATGCCAGCTCCTTTCATTCAGTCAGTAGCTTCAATCATTTCTGGACGTTTTTCAATGGCAAAAATCAATGAATATTGTAAATGCACAAACAGTAATTTCTCCGCATTGCAAGGTGCAATTCTGAAATTTTTTGCTTTTTCCTGCTCCTCTTAGCATGATAAAGAAGATTCAAAGAGAGTGAGATGCCAGCTCCTTTCATTCAGTCAGTAGCTTCAAACATTTCTGGAATATGAATAACATGATGTTTTTCAATGGCAAAAATCAATGAATATTGTAAATGCACAAACAGTAATTTCTCCGCATTGCAAGGTGCAAGTCTGAAATTTTTTGCTTTTTCCTGCTCCTCTTAGCATGATAAAGAAGATTCAAAGAGAGTGAGATGCCAGCTACTTTCATTCAGTCAGTAGCTTCAATCATTTCTGGACGTTTTTCAATGGTAAAAATCAATGAATATTGTAAATGCACAAACAGTAATTTCTCCACATTGCAATGTGCAATTCTAAAATTTTTTGCTTTTTCCTGCTCCTCTTAGCATGATAAAGAAGATTCAAAGAGAGTGAGATGCCAGCTCCTTTCATTCAGTCAGTAGCTTCAAACATTTCTGGTATATGAATAACATGATGTTTTTCAATGGCAAAAATCAATGAATATTGTAAATGCACAAACAGTAATTTCTCCGCATTGCAAGGTGCAATTCTGAAATTTTTTGCTTTTTCCTGCTCCTCTTAGCATGATAAAGAAGATTCAAAGAGAGTGAGATGCCAACTCCTTTCATTCAGTCAGTAGCTTCAAACATTTCTGGTATATGAATAACATGATGTTTTTCAATGGCAAAAATCAATGAATATTGTAAATGCACAAACAGTAATTTCTCCGCATTGCAAGGTGCAATTCTGAAATTTTTTGCTTTTTCCTGCTCCTCTTAGCATGATAAAGAAGATTCAAAGAGAGTGAGGTGCCAGCTCCTTTCATTCAGTCAGTAGCTTCAAACATTTCTGGTATATGAATAACATGTTTTTCAATGGCAAAAATCAATGAATATTGTAAATGCACAAACAGTAATTTCTCCGCATTGCAAGGTGCAATTCTGAAATTTTTTGCTTTTTCCTGCTCCTCTTAGCATGATAAAGAAGATTCAAAGAGAGTGAGATGCCAGCTCCTTTCATTCAATCAGTACCTTCAATCATTTCTGGACGTTTTTCAATGGCAAAAATCAATGAATATTGTAAATGCACAAACAGTAATTTCTCCGCATTGCAAGGTGCAATTCTGAAATTTTTTGCTTTTTCCTGCTCCTCTTAGCATGATAAAGAAGATTCAAAGAGAGTGAGATGCCAGATCCTTTCATTCAGTCAGTAGCTTCAATCATTTCTGGACGTTTTTCAATGGCAAAAATCAATGAATATTGTAAATGCACAAACAGTAATTTCTCCGCATTGCAAGGTGCAATTCTGAAATTTTTTGCTTTTTCCTGCTCCTCTTAGCATGATAAAGAAGATTCAAAGAGAGTGAGATGCCAGCTCCTTTGATTCAGTCAGTAGCTTCAAACATTTCTGGTATATGAATAACATGATGTTTTTCAATGGCAAAAATCAATGAATATTGTAAATGCACAAACAGTAATTTCTCCGCATTGCAAGGTGCAAGTCTAAAATTTTTTGCTTTTTCCTGCTCCTCTTAGCATGATAAAGAAGATTCAAAGAGAGTGAGATGCCAGCTACTTTCATTCAGTCAGTAGCTTCAATCATTTCTGGACGTTTTTCAATGGTAAAAATCAATGAATATTGTAAATGCACAAACAGTAATTTCTCCACATTGCAAGGTGCAATTCTGAAATTTTTTGCTTTTTCCTGCTCCTCTTAGCATGATAAAGAAGATTCAAAGAGAGTGAGATGCCAGCTCCTTTCATTCAGTCAGTAGCTTCAAACATTTCTGGTATATGAATAACATGATGTTTTTCAATGGCAAAAATCAATGAATATTGTAAATGCACAAACAGTAATTTCTCCGCATTGCAAGGTGCAAGTCTGAAATTTTTTGCTTTTTCCTGCTCCTCTTAGCATGATAAAGAAGATTCAAAGAGAGTGAGATGCCAGCTACTTTCATTCAGTCAGTAGCTTCAATCATTTCTGGACGTTTTTCAATGGTAAAAATCAATGAATATTGTAAATGCACAAACAGTAATTTCTCCACATTGCAAGGTGCAATTCTGAAATTTTTTGCTTTTTCCTGCTCCTCTTAGCATGATAAAGAAGATTCAAAGAGAGTGAGATGCCAGCTCCTTTCATTCAGTCAGTAGCTTCAAACATTTCTGGTATATGAATAACATGATGTTTTTCAATGGCAAAAATCAATGAATATTGTAAATGCACAAACAGTAATTTCTCCACATTGCAAGGTGCAATTCTGAAATTTTTTGCTTTTTCCTGCTCCTCTTAGCATGATAAAGAAGATTCAAAGAGAGTGAGATGCCAGCTCCTTTCATTCAGTCAGTAGCTTCAAACATTTCTGGTATATGAATAACATGATGTTTTTCAATGGCAAAAATCAATGAATATTGTAAATGCACAAACAGTAATTTCTCCGCATTGCAAGGTGCAATTCTGAAATTTTTTGCTTTTTCCTGCTCCTCTTAGCATGATAAAGAAGATTCAAAGAGAGTGAGATGCCAGCTCCTTTCATTCAGTCAGTAGCTTCAATCATTTCTGGACGTTTTTCAATGGCAAAAATCAATGAATATTGTAAATGCACAAACAGTAATTTCTCCGCATTGCAAGGTGCAATTCTGAAATTTTTTGCTTTTTCCTGCTCCTCTTAGCATGATAAAGAAGATTCAAAGAGAGTGAGATGTCAGCTCCTTTCATTCAGTCAGTAGCTTCAAACATTTCTGGTATATGAATAACATGATGTTTTTCAATGGCAAAAATCAATGAATATTGTAAATGCACAAACAGTAATTTCTCCGCATTGCAAGGTGCAATTCTGAAATTTTTTGCTTTTTCCTGCTCCTCTTAGCATGATAAAGAAGATTCAAAGAGAGTGAGATGCCAGCTCCTTTCATTCAGTCAGTAGCTTCAATCATTTCTGGACGTTTTTCAATGGCAAAAATCAATGAATATTGTAAATGCACAAACAGTAATTTCTCCGCATTGCAAGGTGCAATTCTGAAATTTTTTGCTTTTTCCTGCTCCTCTTAGCATGATAAAGAAGATTCAAAGAGAGTGAGATGCCAGCTCCTTTCATTCAGTCAGTAGCTTCAAACATTTCTGGTATATGAATAACATGATGTTTTTCAATGGCAAAAATCAATGAATATTGTAAATGCACAAACTAATTTCTCCGCATTGCAAGGTGCAAGTCTGAAATTTTTTGCTTTTTCCTGCTCCTCTTAGCATGATAAAGAAGATTCAAAGAGAGTGAGATGACAGCTCCTTTCATTTAGTCAGTACCTTCAATCATTTCTGGACGTTTTTCAATGGCAAAAATCAATGAATATTGTAAATGCACAAACAGTAATTTCTCCGCATTGCAAGGTGCAATTCTGAAATTTTTTGCTTTTTCCTGCTCCTCTTAGCATGATAAAGAAGATTCAAAGAGAGTGAGATGACAGCTCCTTTCATTTAGTCAGTACCTTCAATCATTTCTGGACGTTTTTCAATGGCAAAAATCAATGAATATTGTAAATGCACAAACAGTAATTTCTCCGCATTGCAAGGTGCAATTCTGAAATTTTTTGCTTTTTCCCGCTCCTCTTAGCATGATAAAGAAGATTGAAAGAGAGTGAGGTGCCAGCTCCTTTCATTCAGTCAGTAGCTTCAAACATTTCTGGTATATGAATAACATGTTTTTCAATGGCAAAAATCAATGAATATTGTAAATGCACAAACAGTAATTTCTCCGCATTGCAAGGTGCAATTCTGAAATTTTTTGATTTTTCCTGCTCCTCTTAGCATGATAAAGAAGATTCAAAGAGAGTGAGATGCCAGCTCCTTTCATTCAGTCAGTAGCTTCAATCATTTCTGGACGTTTTTCAATGGCAAAAATCAATGAATATTGTAAATGCACAAACAGTAATTTCTCCGCATTGCAAGGTGCAATTCTGAAATTTTTTGCTTTTTCCTGCTCCTCTTAGCATGATAAAGAAGATTCAAAGAGAGTGAGATGCCAGCTCCTTTCATTCAGTCAGTAGCTTCAAACATTTCTGGTATATGAATAACATGATGTTTTTCAATGGCAAAAATCAATGAATATTGTAAATGCACAAACAGTAATTTCTCCGCATTGCAAGGTGCAATTCTGAAATTTTTTGCTTTTTCCTGCTCCTCTTAGCATGATAAAGAAGATTCAAAGAGAGTGAGATGCCAGCTCCTTTCATTCAGTCAGTAGCTTCAAACATTTCTGGTATATGAATAACATGATGTTTTTCAATGGCAAAAATCAATGAATATTGTAAATGCACAAACAGTAATTTCTCCGCATTGCAAGGTGCAAGTCTGAAATTTTTTGCTTTTTCCTGCTCCTCTTAGCATGATAAAGAAGATTCAAAGAGAGTGAGATGCCAGCTACTTTCATTCAGTCAGTAGCTTCAATCATTTCTGGACGTTTTTCAATGGTAAAAATCAATGAATATTGTAAATGCACAAACAGTAATTTCTCCACATTGCAAGGTGCAATTCTGAAATTTTTTGCTTTTTCCTGCTCCTCTTAGCATGATAAAGAAGATTCAAAGAGAGTGAGATGCCAGCTCCTTTCATTCAGTCAGTAGCTTCAAACATTTCTGGTATATGAATAACATGATGTTTTTCAATGGCAAACATCAATGAATATTGTAAATGCACAAACAGTAATTTCTCCGCATTGCAAGGTGCAATTCTGAAATTTTTTGCTTTTTCCTGCTCCTCTTAGCATGATAAAGAAGATTCAAAGAGAGTGAGATGCCAGCTCCTTTCATTCAGTCAGTAGCTTCAATCATTTCTGGATGTTTTTCAATGGCAAAAATCAATGAATATTGTAAATGCACAAACTGTAATTTCTCCGCATTGCAAGGTGCAATTCTGAAATTTTTTGCTTTTTCCTGCTCCTCTTAGCATGATAAAGAAGATTCAAAGAGAGTGAGATGCCAGCTCCTTTCATTCAGTCAGTAGCTTCAATCATTTCTGGACGTTTTTCAGTGGCAAAAATCAATGAATATTGTAAATGCACAAACAGTAATTTCTCCGCATTGCAAGGTGCAATTCTGAAATTTTTTGCTTTCTCCTGCTCCTCTTAGCATGATAAAGAAGATTCAAAGAGAGTGAGATGCCAGCTCCTTTCATTCAGTCAGTACCTTCAATCATTTCTGGACGTTTTTCAATGGCAAAAATCAATGAATATTGTAAATGCACAAACAGTAATTTCTCCGCATTGCAAGGTGCAAGTCTGAAATTTTTTGCTTTTTCCTGCTCCTCTTAGCATGATAAAGAAGATTCAAAGAGAGTGAGATGCCAGCTACTTTCATTCAGTCAGTAGCTTCAATCATTTCTGGACGTTTTTCAATGGTAAAAATCAATGAATATTGTAAATGCACAAACAGTAATTTCTCCACATTGCAAGGTGCAATTCTGAAATTTTTTGCTTTTTCCTGCTCCTCTTAGCATGATAACGAAGATTCAAAGAGAGTGAGATGCCAGCTCCTTTCATTCAGTCAGTAGCTTCAAACATTTCTGGTATATGAATAACGATGTTTTTCAATGGCAAAAATCAATGAATATTGTAAATGCACAAACAGTAATTTCTCCGCATTGCAAGGTGCAATTCTGAAATTTTTTGCTTTTTCCTGCTCCTCTTAGCATGATAAAGAAGATTCAAAGAGAGTGAGATGCCAGCTCCTTTCATTCAGTCAGTAGCTTCAATCATTTCTGGATGTTTTTCAATGGCAAAAATCAATGAATATTGTAAATGCACAAACTGTAATTTCTCCGCATTGCAAGGTGCAATTCTGAAATTTTTTGCTTTTTCCTGCTCCTCTTAGCATGATAAAGAAGATTCAAAGAGAGTGAGATGCCAGCTCCTTTCATTCAGTCAGTAGCTTCAATCATTTCTGGACGTTTTTCAATGGCAAAAATCAATGAATATTGTAAATGCACAAACAGTAATTTCTCCGCATTGCAAGGTGCAATTCTGAAATTTTTTGCTTTTTCCTGCTCCTCTTAGCATGATAAAGAAGATTCAAAGAGAGTGAGATGCCAGCTCCTTTCATTCAGTCAGTAGCTTCAATCATTTCTGGACGTTTTTCAATGGCAAAAATCAATGAATATTGTAAATGCACAAACAGTAATTTCTCCGCATTGCAAGGTGCAATTCTGAAATTTTTTGATTTTTCCTGCTCCTCTTAGCATGATAAAGAAGATTCAAAGAGAGTGAGATGCCAGCTCCTTTCATTCAGTCAGTAGCTTCAATCATTTCTGGACGTTTTTCAGTGGCAAAAATCAATGAATATTGTAAATGCACAAACAGTAATTTCTCCGCATTGCAAGGTGCAATTCTGAAATTTTTTGCTTTTTCCTGCTCCTCTTAGCATGATAAAGAAGATTCAAAGAGAGTGAGATGCCAGCTCCTTTCATTCAGTCAGTACCTTCAATCATTTCTGGACGTTTTTCAATGGCAAAAATCAATGAATATTGTAAATGCACAAACAGTAATTTCTCCGCATTGCAAGGTGCAAGTCTGAAATTTTTTGCTTTTTCCTGCTCCTCTTAGCATGATAAAGAAGATTCAAAGAGAGTGAGATGCCAGCTACTTTCATTCAGTCAGTAGCTTCAATCATTTCTGGACGTTTTTCAATGGTAAAAATCAATGAATATTGTAAATGCACAAACAGTAATTTCTCCACATTGCAAGGTGCAATTCTGAAATTTTTTGCTTTTTCCTGCTCCTCTTAGCATGATAACGAAGATTCAAAGAGAGTGAGATGCCAGCTCCTTTCATTCAGTCAGTAGCTTCAAACATTTCTGGTATATGAATAACGATGTTTTTCAATGGCAAAAATCAATGAATATTGTAAATGCACAAACAGTAATTTCTCCGCATTGCAAGGTGCAATTCTGAAATTTTTTGCTTTTTCCTGCTCCTCTTAGCATGATAAAGAAGATTCAAAGAGAGTGAGATGCCAGCTCCTTTCATTCAGTCAGTAGCTTCAATCATTTCTGGATGTTTTTCAATGGCAAAAATCAATGAATATTGTAAATGCACAAACTGTAATTTCTCCGCATTGCAAGGTGCAATTCTGAAATTTTTTGCTTTTTCCTGCTCCTCTTAGCATGATAAAGAAGATTCAAAGAGAGTGAGATGCCAGCTCCTTTCATTCAGTCAGTAGCTTCAATCATTTCTGGACGTTTTTCAATGGCAAAAATCAATGAATATTGTAAATGCACAAACAGTAATTTCTCCACATTGCAAGGTGCAATTCTGAAATTTTTTGCTTTTTCCTGCTCCTCTTAGCATGATAAAGAAGATTCAAAGAGAGTGAGATGCCAGCTCCTTTCATTCAGTCAGTAGCTTCAATCATTTCTGGACGTTTTTCAATGGCAAAAATCAATGAATATTGTAAATGCACAAACAGTAATTTCTCCGCATTGCAAGGTGCAATTCTGAAATTTTTTGCTTTTTCCCGCTCCTCTTAGCATGATAAAGAAGATTCAAAGAGAGTGAGGTGCCAGCTCCTTTCATTCAGTCAGTAGCTTCAAACATTTCTGGTATATGAATAACATGATGTTTTTCAATGGCAAAAATCAATGAATATTGTAAATGCACAAACAGTAATTTCTCCGCATTGCAAGGTGCAATTCTGAAATTTTTTGCTTTTTCCTGCTCCTCTTAGCATGATAAAGAAGATTCAAAGAGAGTGAGATGCCAGCTCCTTTCATTCAGTCAGTAGCTTCAAACATTTCTGGTATATGAATAACATGATGTTTTTCAATGGCAAAAATCAATGAATATTGTAAATGCACAAACAGTAATTTCTCCGCATTGCAAGGTGCAAGTCTGAAATTTTTTGCTTTTTCCTGCTCCTCTTAGCATGATAAAGAAGATTCAAAGAGAGTGAGATGCCAGCTACTTTCATGCAGTCAGTAGCTTCAATCATTTCTGGACGTTTTTCAATGGTAAAAATCAATGAATATTGTAAATGCACAAACAGTAATTTCTCCACATTGCAATGTGCAATTCTGAAATTTTTTGCTTTTTCCTGCTCCTCTTAGCATGATAAAGAAGATTCAAAGAGAGTGAGATGCCAGCTCCTTTCATTCAGTCAGTAGCTTCAAACATTTCTGGTATATGAAAAACATGTTTTTCAATGGCAAAAATCAATGAATATTGTAAATGCACAAACAGTAATATCTCCACATTGCACGGTGCAATTCTGAAATTTTTAGCTTTTTCCTGTTAATCCTAGCATGATAAAGAAGATTCAAAGAGAGTGAGATGCCAGCTCCTTTCATTCAGTCAGTAGCTTCAAACATTTCTGGTATATGAAAAACATGTTTTTCAATGGCAAAAATCAATGAATATTGTAAATGCACAAACAGTAATATCTCCACATTGCAAGGTGCAATTCTGAAATTTTTTGCTTTTTCCTGCTAATCCTAGCATGATAAAGAAGATTCAAAGAGAGTGAGATGCCAGCTCCTTTCATTCAGTCAGTAGCTTCAAACATTTCTGGTATATGAAAAACATGTTTTTCAATGGCAAAAATCAATGAATATTGTAAATGCACAAACAGTAATATCTCCACATTGCACGGTGCAATTCTGAAATTTTTAGCTTTTTCCTGTTAATCCTAGCATGATAAAGAAGATTCAAAGAGAGTGAGATGCCAGCTCCTTTCATTCAGTCAGTAGCTTCAAACATTTCTGGTATATGAAAAACATGTTTTTCAATGGCAAAAATCAATGAATATTGTAAATGCACAAACAGTAATATCTCCACATTGCAAGGTGCAATTCTGAAATTCTTTGCTTTTTCCTGTTAATCCTAGCATGATAAAGAAGATTCAAAGAGAGTGAGATGCCAGCTCCTTTCATTCAGTCAGTAGCTTCAAACATTTCTGGTATATGAAAAACATGTTTTTCAATGGCAAAAATCAATGAATATTGTAAATGCACAAACAGTAATATCTCCACATTGCAAGGTGCAATTCTGAAATTTTTTGCTTTTTCCTGCTAATCCTAGCATGATAAAGAAGATTCAAAGAGAGTGAGATGCCAGCTCCTTTCATTCAGTCAGTAGCTTCAAACATTTCTGGTATATGAAAAACATGTTTTTCAATGGCAAAAATCAATGAATATTGTAAATGCACAAACAGTAATATCTCCACATTGCACGGTGCAATTCTGAAATTTTTAGCTTTTTCCTGTTAATCCTAGCATGATAAAGAAGATTCAAAGAGAGTGAGATGCCAGCTCCTTTCATTCAGTCAGTAGCTTCAAACATTTCTGGTATATGAAAAACATGTTTTTCAATGGCAAAAATCAATGAATATTGTAAATGCACAAACAGTAATATCTCCACATTGCACGGTGCAATTCTGAAATTTTTAGCTTTTTCCTGTTAATCCTAGCATGATAAAGAAGATTCAAAGAGAGTGAGATGCCAGCTCCTTTCATTCAGTCAGTAGCTTCAAACATTTCTGGTATATGAAAAACATGTTTTTCAATGGCAAAAATCAATGAATATTGTAAATGCACAAACAGTAATATCTCCACATTGCAAGGTGCAATTCTGAAATTTTTAGCTTTTTCCTGTTAATCCTAGCATGATAAAGAAGATTCAAAGAGAGTGAGATGCCAGCTCCTTTCATTCAGTCAGTAGCTTCAAACATTTCTGGTATATGAAAAACATGTTTTTCAATGGCAAAAATCAATGAATATTGTAAATGCACAAACAGTAATATCTCCACATTGCAAGGTGCAATTCTGAAATTTTTTGCTTTTTCCTGCTAATCCTAGCATGATAAAGAAGATTCAAAGAGAGTGAGATGCCAGCTCCTTTCATTCAGTCAGTAGCTTCAAACATTTCTGGTATATGAAAAACATGTTTTTCAATGGCAAAAATCAATGAATATTGTAAATGCACAAACAGTAATATCTCCACATTGCACGGTGCAATTCTGAAATTTTTAGCTTTTTCCTGTTAATCCTAGCATGATAAAGAAGATTCAAAGAGAGTGAGATGCCAGCTCCTTTCATTCAGTCAGTAGCTTCAAACATTTCTGGTATATGAAAAACATGTTTTTCAATGGCAAAAATCAATGAATATTGTAAATGCACAAACAGTAATATCTCCACATTGCAAGGTGCAATTCTGAAATTTTTTGCTTTTTCCTGCTAATCCTAGCATGATAAAGAAGATTCAAAGAGAGTGAGATGCCAGCTCCTTTCATTCAGTCAGTAGCTTCAAACATTTCTGGTATATGAAAAACATGTTTTTCAATGGCAAAAATCAATGAATATTGTAAATGCACAAACAGTAATATCTCCACATTGCACGGTGCAATTCTGAAATTTTTAGCTTTTTCCTGTTAATCCTAGCATGATAAAGAAGATTCAAAGAGAGTGAGATGCCAGCTCCTTTCATTCAGTCAGTAGCTTCAAACATTTCTGCTATATGAAAAACATGTTTTTCAATGGCAAAAATCAATGAATATTGTAAATGCACAAACAGTAATATCTCCACATTGCAAGGTGCAATTCTGAAATTTTTTGCTTTTTCCTGTTAATCCTAGCATGATAAAGAAGATTCAAAGAGTGAGATGCCAGCTCCTTTCATTCAGTCAGTAGCTTCAAACATTTCTGGTATATGAAAAACATGTTTTTCAATGGCAAAAATCAATGAATATTGTAAATGCACAAACAGTAATATCTCCACATTGCAAGGTGCAATTCTGAAATTTTTTGCTTTTTCCTGCTAATCCTAGCATGATAAAGAAGATTCAAAGAGAGTGAGATGCCAGCTCCTTTCATTCAGTAAGTAGCTTCAAACATTTCTGGTATATGAAAAACATGTTTTTCAATGGCAAAAATCAATGAATATTGTAAATGCACAAACAGTAATATCTCCACATTGCACGGTGCAATTCTGAAATTTTTAGCTTTTTCCTGTTAATCCTAGCATGATAAAGAAGATTCAAAGAGAGTGAGATGCCAGCTCCTTTCATTCAGTCAGTAGCTTCAAACATTTCTGGTATATGAAAAACATGTTTTTCAATGGCAAAAATCAATGAATATTGTAAATGCACAAACAGTAATATCTCCACATTGCACGGTGCAATTCTGAAATTTTTAGCTTTTTCCTGTTAATCCTAGCATGATAAAGAAGATTCAAAGAGAGTGAGATGCCAGCTCCTTTCATTCAGTCAGTAGCTTCAAACATTTCTGGTATATGAAAAACATGTTTTTCAATGGCAAAAATCAATGAATATTGTAAATGCACAAACAGTAATATCTCCACATTGCACGGTGCAATTCTGAAATTTTTAGCTTTTTCCTGTTAATCCTAGCATGATGAAGATTCAAAGAGAGTGAGATGCCAGCTCCTTTCATTCAGTCAGTAGCTTCAAACATTTCTGGTATATGAAAAACATGTTTTTCAATGGCAAAAATCAATGAATATTGTAAATGCACAAACAGTAATATCTCCACATTGCAAGGTGCAATTCTGAAATTTTTTGCTTTTTCCTGCTAATCCTAGCATGATAAAGAAGATTCAAAGAGAGTGAGATGCCAGCTCCTTTCATTCAGTCAGTAGCTTCAAACATTTCTGGTATATGAAAAACATGTTTTTCAATGGCAAAAATCAATGAATATTGTAAATGCACAAACAGTAATATCTCCACATTGCACGGTGCAATTCTGAAATTTTTAGCTTTTTCCTGTTAATCCTAGCATGATAAAGAAGATTCAAAGAGAGTGAGATGCCAGCTCCTTTCATTCAGTCAGTAGCTTCAAACATTTCTGGTATATGAAAAACGTTTTTCAATGGCAAAAATCAATGAATATTGTAAATGCACAAACAGTAATATCTCCACATTGCAAGGTGCAATTCTGAAATTTTTTGCTTTTTCCTGTTAATCCTAGCATGATAAAGAAGATTCAAAGAGTGAGATGCCAGCTCCTTTCATTCAGTCAGTAGCTTCAAACATTTCTGGTATATGAAAAACATGTTTTTCAATGGCAAAAATCAATGAATATTGTAAATGCACAAACAGTAATATCTCCACATTGCACGGTGCAATTCTGAAATTTTTAGCTTTTTCCTGTTAATCCTAGCATGATAAAGAAGATTCAAAGAGAGTGAGATGCCAGCTCCTTTCATTCAGTCAGTAGCTTCAAACATTTCTGGTATATGAAAAACATGTTTTTCAATGGCAAAAATCAATGAATATTGTAAATGCACAAACAGTAATATCTCCACATTGCAAGGTGCAATTCTGAAATTTTTTGCTTTTTCCTGTTAATCCTAGCATGATAAAGAAGATTCAAAGAGAGTGAGATGCCAGCTCCTTTCATTCAGTCAGTAGCTTCAAACATTTCTGGTATATGAAAAACATGTTTTTCAATGGCAAAAATCAATGAATATTGTAAATGCACAAACAGTAATATCTCCACATTGCAAGGTGCAATTCTGAAATTTTTTGCTTTTTCCTGCTAATCCTAGCATGATAAAGAAGATTCAAAGAGAGTGAGATGCCAGCTCCTTTCATTCAGTCAGTAGCTTCAAACATTTCTGGTATATGAAAAACGTTTTTCAATGGCAAAAATCAATGAATATTGTAAATGCACAAACAGTAATATCTCCACATTGCACGGTGCAATTCTGAAATTTTTAGCTTTTTCCTGTTAATCCTAGCATGATAAAGAAGATTCAAAGAGAGTGAGATGCCAGCTCCTTTCATTCAGTCAGTAGCTTCAAACATTTCTGGTATATGAAAAACATGTTTTTCAATGGCAAAAATCAATGAATATTGTAAATGCACAAACAGTAATATCTCCACATTGCAAGGTGCAATTCTGAAATTTTTTGCTTTTTCCTGCTAATCCTAGCATGATAAAGAAGATTCAAAGAGAGTGAGATGCCAGCTCCTTTCATTCAGTCAGTAGCTTCAAACATTTCTGGTATATGAAAAACATGTTTTTCAATGGCAAAAATCAATGAATATTGTAAATGCACAAACAGTAATATCTCCACATTGCACGGTGCAATTCTGAAATTTTTAGCTTTTTCCTGTTAATCCTAGCATGATAAAGAAGATTCAAAGAGAGTGAGATGCCAGCTCCTTTCATTCAGTCAGTAGCTTCAAACATTTCTGGTATATGAAAAACATGTTTTTCAATGGCAAAAATCAATGAATATTGTAAATGCACAAACAGTAATATCTCCACATTGCAAGGTGCAATTCTGAAATTTTTTGCTTTTTCCTGTTAATCCTAGCATGATAAAGAAGATTCAAAGAGAGTGAGATGCCAGCTCCTTTCATTCAGTCAGTAGCTTCAAACATTTCTGGTATATGAAAAACATGTTTTTCAATGGCAAAAATCAATGAATATTGTAAATGCACAAACAGTAATATCTCCACATTGCACGGTGCAATTCTGAAATTTTTTGCTTTTTCCTGCTAATCCTAGCATGATAAAGAAGATTCAAA
>NW_027366599.1:0-69352 GCF_046119375.1 Phyllobates terribilis | reverse complement strand
AGGCTATGTGCCCCATCCCGGTCCCCATCCTGTGGCTATGTGCCCCATCCCGGTCCCCATCCTGTGGCTATGTGCCCCATCCCGGTCCCCATCTTGTGGCTATGTGCCCCATCCCGGTCCCCATCTTGTGGCTATGTGCCCCATCCCGGTCCCCATCTTGTGGCTATGTGCCCCATCCAGGTCCACATCCTGTGGCTATGTGCCCCATCCAGGTCCACATCTTGTGGCTATGTGCCCCATCCCGGTACCCATCTTGTGGCTATGTGCCCCATCCAGGTTCCCATCCTGTGGCTATGTGCCCCATCCAGGTCCCCATCTTGTGGCTATGTGCCCCATCCAGGTCCCCATCTTGTGGCTATGTGCCCCATCCAGGTCCCCATCTTGTGGCTATGTGCCCCATCCAGGTCCCCTCTTGTGGCTATGTGCCCCATCCAGGTCCCCTCTTGTGGCTATGTGCCCCATCCAGGTCCCCTCTTGTGGCTATGTGCCCCCTGTTCTTCACACACATAAAATAGAAAAAAAAAAAAGATGATTCTCACCTGTCCTCCGTTCCCTCGGCGACCTTCCTGCAGATGTGGCCCGCAGGCACCACAGAGTCCGACCCCTTGACGATCCCGACCTGGTCCAGGAGGAGCCGCCGACAGCAGCGCTGCATTGCCGCACACAGACTGTCTCCCAGCACTGCATTTTCAATGTCAGCCGCCGGCCAATCAGAGGCCAGCAGCTGATAGCTGCGTATGGCAATGACGTCATACTCGCTGCGCCGACACGCAGATATCAGCTGCTGGCCTCTGATTGGCCGGCGGCTGGCATTGGAAATGCAGTGCTGGGAGACAGTTTGTGTGCGGCAATGCAGCGCTGCTGTCGGCGGCTCCTCCTGGATCAGGTCGGGATCGTCAAGGGGTCTGTGCCTGCGGGCCGCATAAAGCAGCCTCAGGGGCCGCATGCGGCCCGCGGGCCGCGTGTTTGAGACCCCTGTATTATATAGAGTCATTACACACAGAGGGATCTATTATATAGAGTCATTACACACAGAGGGATCTATTATATAGAGTCATTACACACAGAGGGATCTGTTATATAGAGTCATTACACACAGAGGGATCTGTTAAATAGTCATTACACGCAGAGGGAGCTATTATATAGAGTCATTACACGCAGAGGGATCTATTATATAGAGTCGACACACGCAGAGGGATCTATTATATAGAGTCGTCACACGCAGAGGGATCTATTATATAGAGTCGTCACACGCAGAGGGATCTATTATATAGAGTCGTCACACGCAGAGGGATCTATTATAGTCGTCACACGCAGAGGGATCTATTATAGTCGTCACACGCAGAGGGATCTATTATATAGAGTCGTCACACGCAGAGGGATCTATTATATAGAGTCGTCACACGCAGAGGGATCTATTATATAGAGTCGTCACACGCAGAGGGATCTATTATATAGAGTCGTCACACGCAGAGGGATCTATTATATAGAGTCGTCACACGCAGAGGGATCTATTATATAGAGTAGTCACACGCAGAGGGATCTATTACATAGAGTCGTCACACGCAGAGGGATCTATTATATAGAGTCGTCACACGCAGAGGGATCTATTATATAGAGTCGTCACACGCAGAGGGATCTATTATATAGAGTCATTACACACAGAGGGATCTATTATATAGAGTCATTACACGGGGAGGGATCTATTATATAGAGTCATTACATGGGGAGGGATCTATTATAGAGAGTCATTACACGGGGAGGGACCTATTATATAGAGTCATTACACGCAGAGGGACCTATTATATAGAGTCATTACACGCAGAGGGACCTATTCTATAGAGTCATTACACGCAGAGGGATTTATTCTATAGAGTCATTACACGCAGAGGGATCTATTCTATAGAGTCATTACACGCAGAGGGATCTATTCTATAGAGTCATTACACGCAGAGGGATCTATTCTATAGAGTCATTACACGCAGAGGGATCTATTCTATAGAGTCATTACACACAGAAGTATCTATTCTATAGAGTCATTACACAGAGGGATCTATTCTATAGAATCATTACACACAGAGGGATCTATTCTATAGAGTCATTACACACAGATGGATCTATTCTATAGAGTCATTACACACAGAGGGATCCATTCTAGAGAGTCATTACACACAGAGGGATCCATTCTATAGTCATTACACACAGAGGGATCTATTATATAGTCATTACACACAGAGGCATCTATTATATAGTCATTACACACAGAGGGATCTATTATATAGAGTCATTACACACAGAGGGATCTATTATAGAGTCATTACACACAGAGGGATCTATTATATAGAGTCATTACACACAGAGGGATCTATTATATAGAGTCATTACACGCAGAGGGATCTATTATATAGTCATTACATGCAGAGGGATCTATTATATAGAGTCATTACACGCAGAGGGAGCTATTATATAGAGTCATTACACGCAGAGGGATCTATTATATAGAGTCATTACACACAGAGGGATCTATTATATAGAGTCATTACACACAGAGGGATCTGTTATATAGAGTCATTACACACAGAGGGATCTGTTATATAGAGTCATTACACACAGAGGGATCTATATAATGAGTCATTACACACAGAGGGATCTATAATATAGAGTCATTACACACAGAGGGATCTATAATATAGAGTCATTACACACAGAGGGATCAATTATAGTCATTACACACAGAGGGATCTATTATATAGAGTCATTACACACAGAGGGATCTATTATATAGAGTCATTACACACAGAGGGATCTATTATATAGTCATTACACACAGAGGGATTATATAGAGTCATTACACACAGAGGGATCTGTTATATAGAGTCATTACACACAGAGGGATCTGTTATAGAGTCATTACACACAGAGGGATCTATATAATGAGTCATTACACACAGAGGGATCTATAATATAGAGTCATTACACACAGAGGGATCTATAATATAGAGTCATTACACACAGAGGGATCTATTATATAGTCATTACACACAGAGGGATCTATTATATAGAGTCATTACACGCAGAGGGATCTATTATATAGAGTCATTACACGCAGAGGGATCTATTATATAGAGTCATTACACGCAGAGGGATCTATTATATAGTCATTACATGCAGAGGGATCTATTATATAGAGTCATTACACGCAGAGGGATCTATTATATAGAGTCGTCACACAAAGAGGGATCTATTATATAGAGTCGTCACACGCAGAGGGATCTATTATATAGAGTCCTTACACGCAGAGGGATCTATTATATAGAGTCGTTACACGCAGTGGGATCTATTATGTAGAGTCGTTACACGCAGAGGGATCTATTATATAGAGTCGTTACACGCAGAGGGATCTATTATATAGAGTTGTTACACGCAGAGGGATCTATTTATATAGAGTCGTTACACGCAAAGGGATCTATTACGTAGAGTAGTTATACGCAGAGGGATCTATTTATATAGAGTCATTACACACAAAGGGATCTATTATATAGAGTCATTACACACAGAGGGATCTGTTATATATAGTCATTAAACACAGAGGGATCTATTATATAGAGTCATTACACACAGAGGGATCTATTATATAGTCATTACACACAGAGGAATCTATTATATAGAGTCATTACACACAGTGTTCTATAATATAGAGTCATTACACACAGAGTGATCTATAATATAGAGTCATTACACACAGAGGGATCTATTATATAGAGTCATTACACACAGAGGGATCTATTATATAGAGTCATTACACACAGAGGGATCTGTTATATAGAGTCATTACACACAGAGGGATCTATTATATAGAGTCATTACACACAGAGGGATCTAATATATAGTCATTACACGCAGAGGGATCTGTTATATAGTCATTACACGCAGAGGGATCTATTATATAGAGTCATTACACGCAGAGCGATCTATTATATAGAGTCATTACACACAGAGGGATCTATTATATAGAGTCATTACACACAGAGGGATCTATTATATAGAGTCATTACACGCAGAGGGATCTATTATATAGTCATTACATGCAGAGGGATCTATTATATAGAGTCATTACACGCAGAGCTATTTATTATATAGAGTCATTACACGCAGGGGGATCTATTATATAGAATCATTACACGCAGAGGGATCTATTATATAGTCATTACACGCAGAGGGATCTATTATATAGAGTCATTACACGCAGAGGGATCTATTATATAGAGTCGTTACACGCAGAGGGATCTAATATATAGAGTCGTTACACGCAGAGGGATCTAATATATAGAGTCGTTACACGCAGAGGGATCTAATATATAGAGTCGTTACACAAAGAGGGATCTATTATATAAAGTCGTTACACAAAGAGGGATCTATTATATAGAGTCGTTACACAAAGAGGGATCTATTATATAGTCATTACACACAGAGGAATCTATTCTATAGAGTCATTACACACAGAGGGATCTATTATATAGTGATTACACAGAGGGATCTGTTATATAGAGTCATTACATGCAGAGGGATCTATTATATAGAGTCATTACACGCAGAGGGATCTATTATATAGAGTCATTACACACAGAGGGATCTATTATAGAGTCATTACACACAGAGGGATCTATTATATAGTCATTACACGCAGAGGGATCTGTTATATAGAGTCATTACACACAGAGTGATCTATTATATAGAGTCATTACACGCAGAGCGATCTATTATATAGAGTCATTACACGCAGAGCGATCTATTATATAGTCATTACACGCAGAGCGATCTATTATATAGAGTCATTACACACAGAGGGATCTATTATATAGAGTCATTACACACAGAGGGATCTGTTATATAGAGTCATTACACAGAGTGATCTATTCTATAGAGTCATTACACACAGAGGGATCTATTCTATAGAGTCATTACACACAGAGGGATCTATTCCAGAGTCATTACACACAGAGCGATCTATTCTATAGAGTCATTACACACAGAGGGATCTATTCTATAGAGTCATTACACACAGAGGGATCTATTCTATAGAGTCATTGCACACAGAGGGATCTATTAGAGTCACTACACACAGAGGGATCTATTAGAGTCATTACAGAGTGATCTATTATATAGTCATTACACGCAGAGGGATCTGTTATATAGAGTCATTACACACAGAGTGATCTATAATAAAGAGTCATTACACACAGAGGGATCTATTATATAGTCATTACACACAGAGGAATCTATTATATAGAGTCATTACACACAGAGGGATCTATTATATAGAGTCATTACACACAGAGGGATCTATTATATAGAGTCATTACACACAGAGGGATCTATTATATAGTCATTACACACAGAGGGATCTATTATATAGAGTCATTACACACAGAGGGATCTATTATATAGTCATTACACACAGAGGGATCTATTATATAGTCATTACACACAGAGGGATTATATAGAGTCATTACACACAGAGGGATCTGTTATATAGAGTCATTACACGCAGAGGGATCTATTCTATAGTCATTACACACAGAGGTATCTATTATATAGAGTCATTACACACAGAGGGATCTATTATATAGTCATTACACACAGCGGAATCTATTATATAGTCATTACACACAGCGGAATCTATTATATAGAGTCATTACACACAGAGGGATCTATTATAGAGTCATTACACACAGAGGGATCTATTATATAGAGTCATTACACACAGAGGGATCTATTATATAGTCATTACATGCAGAGGGATCTGTTATATAGAGTCATTACACACAGAGTGATCTATAATATAGAGTCATTACACACAGAGGGATCTATTATATAGTCATTACACAGAGATCTATTATATAGAGTCATTACACAGAGGGATCTATTATATAGTCATTACACACAGAGGAATCTATTATATAGAGTCATTACACACAGAGGGATCTATTATATAGTCATTACACAGAGAGGGATCTATTATATAGTCATTACACACAGAGGGATCTATTATATAGAGTCATTACACACAGAGGGATCTATTATATAGAGTCATTACACACAGAGGGATCTGTTATATAGTCATTACACACAGAGGGATTATATAGAGTCATTACACAGAGGGATCTGTTATATAGAGTCATTATACACAGAGGGATCTATTATATAGAGTCATTACACACAGAGGGATCTATTATATAGAGTCATTACACGCAGAGGGATCTGTTAGAGTCATTACACGCAGAGGGATCTATTATATAGAGTCATTACACGCAGAGGGATCTATTATATAGAGTCATTACACGCAGAGGGATCTATTATATAGAGTCATTACACGCAGAGGGATCTATTATATAGTTATTACATGCAGAGGGATCTATTATATAGTCATTACATGCAGAGGGATCTATTATATAGAGTCATTACACGCAGAGCTATTTATTATATAGAGTCATTACACGCAGGGGGATCTATTATATAGAATCATTACACGCAGAGGGATCTATTATATAGAGTCATTACACGCAGAGGGATCTATTATATAGAGTCGTTACACGCAGAGGGATCTAATATATAGAGTCGTTACACGCAGAGGGATCTAATATATAGAGTCGTTACACAAAGAGGGATCTATTATATAGAGTCTTTACACAAAGAGGGATCTATTATATAGAGTCGTTACACGCAGAGGGATCTATTATATAGAGTCGTTACACAAAGAGGGATCTATTATATAGAGTCGTTACACAAAGAGGGATCTATTATATAGAGTCGTTACACAAAGAGGGATCTATTATATAGAGTCGTTACACAAAGAGGGATCTATTATATAGTCGTTACACACAGAGGAATCTATTCTATAGAGTCATTACACACAGAGGGATCTATTATATAGAGTCATTACACACAGAGGGATCTATTATATAGTCATTACACACAGAGGAATCTATTATATAGAGTCATTACACACAGAGGGATCTATTATATAGAGTCATTACACACAGAGGGATCTATTATATAGAGTCATTACACACAGAGGGATCTATTATATAGTCATTACACACAGAGGGATCTATTATATAGAGTCATTACACACAGAGGGATCTATTATATAGTCATTACACACAGAGGGATCTATTATATAGTCATTACACACAGAGGGATCTATTATATAGTCATTACACACAGAGGGATTATATAGAGTCATTACACACAGAGGGATCTGTTATATAGAGTCATTACACGCAGAGGGATCTATTCTATAGTCATTACACACAGAGGGATCTATTATATAGTCATTACACACAGAGGGATCTATTATATAGAGTCATTACACACAGAGGGATCTATTATATAGTCATTACACACAGCGGAATCTATTACATAGTCATTACACACAGCGGAATCTATTATATAGAGTCATTACACACAGAGGGATCTATTATAGAGTCATTACACACAGAGGGATCTATTATATAGAGTCATTACACACAGAGGGATCTATTATATAGTCATTACACGCAGAGGAATCTATTATATAGAGTCATTACACACAGAGTGATCTATAATATAGAGTCATTACACACAGAGGGATCTATTATATAGTCATTACACAGAGATCTATTATATAGAGTCATTACACACAGAGGGATCTATTATATAGTCATTACACACAGAGGAATCTATTATATAGAGTCATTACACACAGAGGGATCTATTATATAGTCATTACACAGAGAGGGATCTATTATATAGTCATTACACACAGAGGGATCTATTATATAGAGTCATTACACACAGAGGGATCTGTTATATAGTCATTACACACAGAGGGATTATATAGAGTCATTACACACAGAGGGATCTGTTATATAGAGTCATTATACACAGAGGGATCTATTATATAGAGTCATTACACACAGAGGGATCTATTATATAGAGTCATTACACGCAGAGGGATCTGTTATATAGTCATTACACGCAGAGGGATCTATTATATAGAGTCATTACACGCAGAGCGATCTATTATATAGTCATTACACGCAGAGGGATCTATTATATAGAGTCATTACACGCAGAGGGATCTATTATATAGAGTCATTACAAGCAGAGCTATCTATTATATAGAGTCATTACACGCAGAGGGATCTATTATATAGAGTCATTACACGCAGGGGGATCTATTATATAGAATCATTACACGCAGAGGGATCTATTATATAGTCATTACACGCAGAGGGATCTATTATATAGAGTCATTACACGCAGAGGGATCTATTATATAGAGTCATTACACGCAGAGGGATCTATTATATAGAGTCGTTACACGCAGAGGGATTATATAGAGTCATTACACACAGAGGGATCTATTATGTAGAGTCATTACACACAGAGGGATCTATTATATAGAGTCATTACACACAGAGGGATCTATTATATAGAGTCATTACACGGGGAGGGATCTATTATATAGAGTCATTACACACAGAGGGATCTATTATATAGTCATTACACACAGAGGGATTATATAGAGTCATTACACACAGAGGGATCTGTTATATAGAGTCATTACACGCAGAGGGATCTATTATATAGTCATTACACACAGAGGGATTATATAGTTATTACACACAGAGGGATCTGTTATATAGAGTCATTACATGCAGAGGGATCTATTCTATAGAGTCATTACACACAGAGGGATCTATTATATAGTCATTACACACAGAGGGATCTATTATATTGAGTCATTACACACAGAGGGATCTATTATATAGTCATTACACACAGCGGAAGCTATTATATAGTCATTACACACAGCGGAATCTATTATATAGAGTCATTACGCACAGAGGAATCTATTATATAGAGTCATTACACACAGAGGGATCTATTATAGAGTCATTACACACAGAGGGATCTATTATAGAGTCATTACACACAGAGGGATCTATTATATAGTCATTACACACAGAGGGATCTATTATATAGTCATTACACACAGAGGAATCTATTATATAGAGTCATTACACACAGAGGGATCTATTATATAGAGTCATTACACACAGAGGTATCTATTATATAGTCATTACACACAGAGGGATTTATTATATAGAGTCATTACACACAGAGGGATCTATTATATAGAGTCATTACACACAGGGATCTGTTATATAGAGTCATTACACACAGAGGGATCTGTTATATAGAGTCATTACACACAGAGTGATCTATTATATAGTCATTACACACAGAGGGATTATATAGAGTCATTACACACAGAGGGATCTGCTATATAGAGTCATTATACACAGAGGGATCTATTATATAGAGTCTTTACACACAGAGGGATCTATTATATAGAGTCATTACACGCAGAGGGATCTGTTATATAGTCATTACACGCAGAGGGATGTATTATATAGAGTCATTACACGCAGAGGGATCTATTATATAGTCATTACACGCAGAGGGATCTATTATATAGAGTCATTACACGCAGAGGAATCTATTATATAGAGTCATTACAAGCAGAGCTATCTATTATAAAGAGTCATTACACGCAGAGGGATCTATTATATAGAGTCATTACACACAGAGGGATCTATTATATAGAGTCATTACAAGCAGAGCTATCTATTATATAGAGTCATTACACGCAGAGGGATCTATTATATAGAGTCATTACACGCAGGGGGATCTATTATATAGAATCATTACACGCAGAGGGATCTATTATATAGTCATTACACGCAGAGGGATCTATTATATAGAGTCATTACACGCAGAGGGATCTATTATATAGAGTCGTTACACGCAGAGGGATTATATAGAGTCATTACACACAGAGGGATCTATTATGTAGAGTCATTACACACAGAGGGATCTATTATATAGAGTCATTACACACAGAGGGATCTATTATATAGAGTCATTACACGGGGAGGGATCTATTATATAGAGTCATTACACACAGAGGGATCTATTATATAGTCATTACACACAGAGGGATTATATAGAGTCATTACACACAGAGGGATCTATTATATAGTCATTACACACAGCGGAATCTATTATATAGTCATTACACACAGCGGAATCTATTATATAGAGTCATTACACACAGAGGAATCTATTATATAGAGTCATTACACACAGAGGGATCTATTATAGAGTCATTACACACAGAGGGATCTATTATAGAGTCATTACACACAGAGGGATCTATTATAGAGTCATTACACACAGAGGGATCTATTATATAGTCATTACACACAGAGGGATCTATTATATAGTCATTACACACAGAGGAATCTATTATATAGAGTCATTACACACAGAGGAATCTATTATATAGAGTCATTACACACAGAGGGATCTATTATATAGAGTCATTACACACAGAGGTATCTATTATATAGTCATTACACACAGAGGGATCTATTATATAGAGTCATTACACACAGAGGGATCTATTATATAGAGTCATTACACACAGGGATCTGTTATATAGAGTCATTACACACAGAGGGATCTGTTATATAGAGTCATTACACACAGAGGGATCTATTATATAGTCATTACACACAGAGGGATTATATAGAGTCATTACACACAGAGGGATCTGCTATATAGAGTCATTATACACAGAGGGATCTATTATATAGAGTCATTACACACAGAGGGATCTATTATATAGAGTCATTACACGCAGAGGGATCTGTTATATAGTCATTACACGCAGAGGGATCTATTATATAGAGTCATTACACGCAGAGCGATCTATTATATAGAGTCATTACACGCAGAGGAATCTATTATATAGAGTCATTACAAGCAGAGCTATCTATTATATAGAGTCATTACACGCAGAGGGATCTATTATATAGAGTCATTACACACAGAGCGATCTATTATATAGAGTCATTACAAGCAGAGCTATCTATTATATAGAGTCATTACAAGCAGAGCTATCTATTATATAGAGTCATTACAAGCAGAGCTATCTATTATATAGAGTCATTACAAGCAGAGCTATCTATTATATAGAGTCATTACACGCAGAGGGATCTATTATATAGAGTCATTACACGCAGGGGGATCTATTATATAGAATCATTACACGCAGAGGGATCTATTATATAGTCATTACACGCAGAGGGATCTATTATATAGAGTCATTACACGCAGAGGGATCTATTATATAGAGTCATTACACGCAGAGGGATCTATTATATAGAGTCATTACACACAGAGGGATCCATTATATAGTCATTACACACAGAGGGATTATATAGAGTCATTACACACAGAGGGATTATATAGAGTCATTACACACAGAGGGATCTGTTATATAGAGTCATTACACGCAGAGGGATCTATTCTATAGAGTCATTACACACAGAGGGATCTATTATATAGTCATTACACACAGAGGGATCTATTATATAGAGTCATTACACACAGAGGGATCTATTATATAGTCATTACACACAGCGGAATCTATTATATAGAGTCATTACACACAGAGGGATCTATTATATAGAGTCATTACACACATAGGGATCTATTATATAGAGTCATTACACGCAGAGGGATCTGTTATATAGTCATTACACAGAGGGATCTATTATATAGAGTCATTAAACACAGAGGGATCTATTATATAGTCATTACACACAGAGGAATCTATTATATAGAGTCATTACACACAGAGGGATCTATTATATAGTCATTACACACAGAGGGATCTATTATATAGAGTCATTACACACAGAGGGATCTATTATATAGAGTCATTACACAGAGGGATCTATTATATAGAGTCATTACACGCAGAGGGATCTATTATATAGAGTCATTACACGCAGAGGGATCTATTATATAGTCGTCACACGCAGAGGGATCTATTATATAGAGTCGTCACACGCAGAGGGATCTATTATATAGAGTCGTCACACGCAGAGGGATCTATTATATAGAGTCATTAAACACAGCGGAATCTATTATATAGTCATTACACACAGCGGAATCTATTATATAGAGTCATTACACACAGAGGGATCTATTATATAGAGTCATTACACACATAGGGATCTATTATATAGAGTCATTACACGCAGAGGGATCTGTTATATAGTCATTACACAGAGGGATCTATTATATAGAGTCATTAAACACAGAGGGATCTATTATATAGTCATTACACACAGAGGAATCTATTATATAGAGTCATTACACACAGAGGGATCTATTATATAGTCATTACACACAGAGGGATCTATTATATAGTCATTACACACAGAGGGATCTATTATATAGAGTCATTACACACAGAGGGATCTATTATATAGAGTCATTACACACAGCGATCTGTTATATAGAGTCATTACACACAGAGTGATCTATTATATAGTCATTACACACAGAGGGATTATATAGAGTCATTACACGCAGAGGGATCTATTATATAGAGTCATTACAAGCAGAGCGATCTATTATATAGAGTCATTACACGCAGAGGGATCTGTTGTATAGAGACATTACACACAGAGTGATCTATTATATCAGGGGTCTCAAACTCGGCTGGGTATATGGGCCGCACATGGAAAAAATTTGAATTTGGGGGGCCGCATTCTTTGTTCAATGAGACATTTTTAGTGATACCATTTTTTTTTTGTATACACCTTTTGAACATTTTTTCCGTGTTTATTTTTTTATAGCTTGGGTCGTTATGGATGTGGTGATGATAAACGTGCACTTTTTTGTGTTTACTTTAGTTTACATATAAAACAGCATTTTTAGTGCCCAATATTTTTTCATGCTTTATTTTTATTTTTTTAGATTTTTACAATTTTGTTTCCCCCAATTGGCCACATTCAGTAATATTGTCTTACAATTAGCATCATATAGTAATAATGGCAAACATCTTGTACTAATGTGCCCCATCCCGGTCCCCATCCTGTGGCTATGTGCCCCATCCCGGTCCCCATCCTGTGGCTATGTGCCCCATCCCGGTCCCCATCCTGTGGCTATGTGCCCCATCCCGGTCCCCATCCTGTGGCTATGTGCCCCATCCCGGTCCCCATCCTGTGGCTATGTGCCCCATCCCGGTCCCCATCCTGTGGCTATGTGCCCCATCCCGGTCCCCATCTTGTGGCTATGTGCCCCATCCCGGTCCCCATCCTGTGGCTATGTGCCCTATCCCGGTCCCCATCTTGTGGCTATGTGCCCCATCCCGGTCCCCATCTTGTGGCTATGTGCCCCATCCCAGTCCCCATCTTGTGGCTATGTGCCCCATCCCGGTCCCCATCCTGTGGCTATGTGCCCCATCCCGGTCCCCATCCTGTGGCTATGTGCCCCATCCCGGTCCCCATCTTGTGGCTATGTGCCCCATCCCGGTCCCCATCTTGTGGCTATGTGCCCCATCCCGGTCCCCATCTTGTGGCTATGTGCCCCATCCAGGTCCCCATCTTGTGGCTATGTGCCCCATCCAGGTCCCCATCCTGTGGCTATGTGCCCCATCCAGGTCCCCATCTTGTGGCTATGTGCCCCATCCAGGTCCCCATCTTGTGGCTATGTGCCCCATCCAGGTCCCCATCTTGTGGCTATGTGCCCCATCCAGGTCCCCATCTTGTGGCTATGTGCCCCATCCAGGTCCCCATCTTGTGGCTATGTGCCCCATCCAGGTCCCCATCTTGTGGCTATGTGCCCCATCCAGGTCCCCATCTTGTGGCTATGTGCCCCATCCAGGTCCCCATCTTGTGGCTATGTGCCCCATCCAGGTCCCCATCTTGTGGCTATGTGCCCCATCCAGGTCCCCATCTTGTGGCTATGTGCCCCATCCAGGTCCCCATCTTGTGGCTATGTGCCCCATCCAGGTCCCCTCTTGTGGCTATGTGCCCCCTGTTCTTCACACACATAAAATAGAAAAAAAAAAAAGATGATTCTCACCTGTCCTCCGTTCCCTCGGCGGCCTTCCTGCAGATGTGGCCCGCAGGCACCACAGAGTCCGACCCCTTGACGATCCCGACCTGGTCCAGGAGGAGCCGCCGACAGCAGCGCTGCATTGCCGCACACAGACTGTCTCCCAGCACTGCATTTTCAATGTCAGCCGCCGGCCAATCAGAGGCCAGCAGCTGATAGCTGCGTATGGCAATGACGTCATACTCGCTGCGCCGACACGCAGATATCAGCTGCTGGCCTCTGATTGGCCGGCGGCTGGCATTGGAAATGCAGTGCTGGGAAACAGTCTCTGTGCGGCAATGCAGCGCTGCTGTCGGCGGCTCCTCCTGGACCAGGTCGGGATCGTCAAGGGGTCTGTGCCTGCGGGCCGCATAAAGCAGCCTCAGGGGCCGCATGCGGCCCGCGGGCCGCGTGTTTGAGACCCCTGTATTATATAGAGTCATTACACACAGAGGGATCTATTATATAGAGTCATTACACACAGAGGGATCTATTATATAGAGTCATTACACACAGAGGGATCTGTTATATAGAGTCATTACACACAGAGGGATCTGTTATATAGTCATTACACGCAGAGGGATCTATTATATAGAGTCATTACACGCAGAGCGATCTATTATATAGAGTCATTACACGCAGAGCGATCTATTATATAGAGTCATTACAAGCAGAGGGATCTATTATATAGAGTCATTACACGCAGAGGGATCTATTATATAGAGTCATTACACGCAGAGGGATCTATTATATAGAGTCATTACACGCAGAGGGATCTATTATAGAGTCGTCACACGCAGAGGGATCTATTATATAGAGTCGTCACACGCAGAGGGATCTATTATATAGAGTCGTCACACGCAGAGGGATCTATTATATAGAGTCGTCACACGCAGAGGGATCTATTATATAGAGTCGTCACACGCAGAGGGATCTATTATATAGAATCGTCACACGCAGAGGGATCTATTATATAGAATCGTCACACGCAGAGGGATCTATTATATAGAGTCATCACACGCAGAGGGATCTATTATATAGAGTCATTACACACAGAGGGATCTATTATAGAGTCATTACACACAGAGGGATCTATTATATAGAGTCATTACACACAGAGGGATCTATTATATAGAGTCATTACACACAGAGGGATCTATTATGTAGAGTCATTACACACAGAGGGATCTATTATATAGAGTCATTACACGGGGAGGGATCTATTATATAGAGTCATTACACTGGGAGGGACCTATTATATAGAGTTATTACACGGGGAGGGACCTATTATATAGAGTCATTACACGCAGAGGGACCTATTATATAGAGTCATTACACACAGAGGGACCTATTATATAGAGTCATTACACAGAGGGATCTATTCTATAGTATCATTACACACAGAGGGATCTATTCTATAGAGTCATTACACACAGATGGATCTATTCTATAGAGTCATTACACACAGAGGGATCCATTCTATAGAGTCATTATGTGGCACCCCAGGGGTCTGGTTTCCACAATAATAGCAATATTATGTCTGAGAGCAGGTGGGAGGTCTCTTGGTCAGGGATCTTATCCAGGCCACACCTCCTGCCCAGTCCTGGGAGGGGAAGAACTTCCCCTATATAAACCTGGGGCTGAGGCAGGGTTAGGAGAGAGAGAGAGAGAGAACAAGAGTAGAGAAGAGAAGTAGCATAGGAAGAAACAACAGGAGCTCTGTGGGAGCAGTGCTACAAGGAGTCAGGGGCTGGCAGCTGCAGAGCTCGCCCTGACTGAGAAGTTATCACCGGACCCGGAGTCCGAGGCTGTGGGGACTAATCCTTACCCAGCAGCAGAAACTGACCGGCAGGGGATTGCAGGTCCTCTGGCCCAGAAACCCGAAGGCACGGTCACACGCGTGGGACCAGCACCACCATCGTGGAGCGGAAGCCATTAGAAGGCCCCGAGTCACCGGCCATACGGGTGAGCACCACACGGTACACTCAGGGACGTGGGCTACTTTAACCCGCCTCTAGCAAGGTAGCCAGAAGAGTACAGTTAGCTGGGAAGGCCTACAACTCCGCCTGGCCAGGGGAGATCCCATCTGCTCAAGGACTGACCAGGCCCCGATCGCTAGCAAGTACTCCGGGAGGGTCTATCTTTGTCACCAGTAAAGACCCTGAACTACACGCATCGTCTCTGAGTGGTTCCTGCTACCCCCATCATCCACGTCGGCTGCCCTGAGGCCATACCCCTCCCGTTGGGGGTTATACCATCCCTGCTGCACCATCCTTCCACTGGCCTCAGCGGTCTGCCCTGCAGCGGCAGCTCCAAAGCTGCATTCAACGGGTGGCGTAGTCATCCAACATCTACTGCTAGTAGACTCGCCACTTAGTTTGACTCCCTGGGCACGGACCGGGTCACCGCCACGAGACTACTACCCCCATCTGATCTGGCTCCGGGTAAGCCCCCGTGCACGCGATTCCGCACGACACAGAAGGCCCAGGGGCGCGTCAACTTCACACAGAGGGATCTATTCTATAGAGTCATTACACACAGAGGGATCCATTCTATAGAGTCATTACACACAGAGGGATCTATTATATAGTCATTACACACAGAGGGATCTATTATATAGAGTCATTACACACAGAGGGATATATTATATAGAGTCATTACACACAGAGGGATATATTATGTAGAGTCATTACACACAGAGGGATCTATTATAGAGTCATTACACACAGAGGGATCTATTATATAGAGTCATTACACACAGAGGGATCTGTTATATAGTCATTACACGCAGAGGGATCTATTATATAGAGTCATTACAGGCAGAGCGATCTATTATATAGAGTCATTACAGGCAGAGCGATCTATTATATAGAGTCATTACAGGCAGAGGGATCTATTATATAGAATGATTACACGCAGAGGGATCTATTATATAGAGTCATTACACACAGAGGGACCTATTATATAGAGTCATTACACACAGAGGGATCTATTATGGAGTCATTACACGCAGAGGGATCTATTCTATAGAGTCATTACACGCAGAGGGATCTATTCTATAGAGTCATTACACACAGAGGGATCTATTCTATAGAGTCATTACACACAGAGGGATCTATTCTATAGAGTCATTACACACAGAGGGATCTATTCTATAGAGTCATTACACACAGAGGGATCTATTCTATAGAGTCATTACACAGAGGGATCTATTCTATAGAATCATTACACACAGAGGGATCTATTCTATAGAGTCATTACACACAGATGGATCTATTCTATAGAGTCATTACACACAGAGGGATCCATTCTATAGAGTCATTATGTGGCACCCCAGGGGTCTGGTTTCCACAATAATAGCAATATTATGTCTGAGAGCAGGTGGGAGGTCTCTTGGTCAGGGATCTTATGCATGCCACACCTCCTGCCCAGTCCTGGGAGGGGAAGAACTTCCCCTATATAAACCTGGGGCTGAGGCAGGGTTAGGAGAGAGAGAGAGAGAACAAGAGTAGAGAAGAGAAGTAGCATAGGAAGAAACAACAGGAGCTCTGTGGGAGCAGTGCTACAAGGAGTCAGGGGCTGGCAGCTGCAGAGCTCGCCCTGACTGAGAAGTTATCACCGGACCCGGAGTCCGAGGCTGTGGGGACTAATCCTTACCCAGCAGCAGAAACTGACCGGCAGGGGATTGCAGGTCCTCTGGCCCAGAAACCCGAAGGCACGGTCACACGCGTGGGACCAGCACCGCCATCGTGGAGCAGAAGCCATTAGAAGGCCCCGAGTCACCGGCCATACGGGTGAGCACCACACGGTACACTCAGGGACGTGGGCTACTTTTACCCGCCTCTAGCAAGGTAGCCAGAAGAGTACAGTTAGCTGGGAAGGCCTACAACTCCGCCTGGCCAGGGGAGATCCCATCTGCTCAAGGACTGACCAGGCCCCGATCGCTAGCAAGTACTCCGGGAGGGTCTATCTTTGTCACCAGTAAAGACCCTGAACTACACGCATCGTCTCTGAGTGGTTCCTGCTACCCCCATCATCCACGTCGGCTGCCCTGAGGCCATACCCCTCCCGTTGGGGGTTATACCATCCCCGCTGCACCATCCTTCCACCGGCCTCAACGGTCTGCCCTGCAGCGGCAGCTCCAAAGCTGCATTCAACGGGTGGCGTAGTCATCCAACATCTACTGCTAGTAGACTCGCCACTTAGTTTGACTCCCTGGGCACGGACCGGGTCACCGCCACGAGACTACTACCCCCATCTGATCTGGCTCCGGGTAAGCCCACGTGCACGCGATTCCGCACGACACAGAAGGCCAAGGGGCGCGTCAACTTCACACAGAGGGATCTATTCTATAGAGTCATTACACGCAGAGGGATCTATTATATAGAGACGTTACACGCAGAGCGATCTATTATATAGAGTCATTACAGGCAGAGCGATCTATTATATAGTCATTACACGCAGAGGGATCTATTATATAAAGTCATTACACGCAGAGGGATCTATTATATAGAGTCATTACACGCAGAGGGATCTATTATATAGAGTCGACACACGCAGAGGGATCTATTATATAGAGTCGACACACGCAGAGGGATCTATTATATAGAGTCGACACACGCAGAGGGATCTATTATATAGAGTCGTTACACGCAGAGGGATCTATTATATAGAGACGTTACACGCAGAGGGATCTATTATATAGAGACATTACACGCAGAGTGATCTATTATATAGTCATTACACACAGAGTGATCTATTATATAGTCATTACACACAGAGGGATCTATTATATAGAGTCATTACACAGAGGGATCTATTATATAGTCATTACACACAGAGGGATCTATTATATAGTCATTACACACAGAGGGATCTATTATAGAGTAATTACACACAGAGGGATCTGTTATATAGAGTCATTACACACAGAGGGATCTATAATAGAGTCATTACACACAGAGGGATCTATTAGAGTCATTACACACAGAGGGATCTATTATATAGAGTCATTACACGCAGAGGGATCTATTATATAGTCATTACACGCAGAGGGATCTATTATATAGAGTCATTACACGCAGAGCGATCTATTATATAGAGTCATTACATGCAGAGGGATCTATTATAGAGTCATTACAAGCAGAGCGATCTATTATATAGAGTCATTACACACAGAGGGATCTATTATATAGAGTCATTACACAGAGGGATCTATTATATAGTAATTACACACAGAGGGATTATATAGAGTCATTACACACAGAGGGACCTGTTATATAGAGTCATTACACACAGAGGGATCTATTATATAGAGTCATTACACACAGAGGGATCTATTATATAGAGTCATTACACGCAGAGGGATCTATTATATAGTCATTACACGCAGAGGGATCTATTATATAGAGTCATTACAAGCAGAGCGATCTATTATATAGAGTCATTACACGCAGAGCGATCTATTATATAGAGTTATTACACGCAGAGGGATCTATTATATAGAGTCATTACACGCAGAGGGATCTATTATATAGAGTCATTACACGCAGAGGGATCTATTATATAGAGTCATTACACGCAGGGGGATCTATTATATAGAATCATTACACGCAGAGGGATCTATTATATAGTCATTACACGCAGAGGGATCTATTATATAGAGTCGTTACACAAAGAGGGATCTATTATATAGAGTCGTTACACAAAGAGGGATCTATTATATAGAGTCATTACAAGCAGAGCGATCTATTATATAGAGTCATTACAAGCAGAGCGATCTATTATATAGAGTCATTACACGCAGAGGGATCTGTTATATAGAGACATTACACACAGAGTGATCTATTATATCAGGGGTCTCAAACTCGGCTGGGTATATGGGCCGCACATGGAAAAAATTTGAATTTGGGGGGCCGCATTCTTTGTTCAATGAGACATCTTTAGTGATACCATTTTTTTTTTGTATACACCTTTTGAACATTTTTTCCGTGTTTATTTTTTTATAGCTTGGGTCGTTATGGATGTGGTGATGATAAACGTGCACTTTTTTGTGTTTACTTTAGTTTACATATAAAACAGCATTTTTAGTGCCCAATATTTTTTCATGCTTTATTTTTATATTTTAGATTTTTACAATTTTGTTTCCCCCAATTGGCCACATTCAGTAATATCGTCTTACAATTAGCATCATATAGTAATAATGGCAAACATCTTGTACTAATGTGCCCCATCCCGGTCCCCATCCTGTGGCTATGTGCCCCATCCAGGTCCCCATCCTGTGGCTATGTGCCCCATCCCGGTCCCCATCCTGTGGCTATGTGCCCCATCCCGGTCCCCATCCTGTGGCTATGTGCCCCATCCAGGTCCCCATCTTGTGGCTATGTGCCCCATCCAGGTCCCCATCTTGTGGCTATGTGCCCCATCCAGGTCCCCATCTTGTGGCTATGTGCCCCATCCAGGTCCCCATCTTGTGGCTATGTGCCCCATCCAGGTCCCCATCTTGTGGCTATGTGCCCCATCCAGGTCCCCATCTTGTGGCTATGTGCCCCATCCAGGTCCCCATCTTGAGGCTATGTGCCCCATCCAGGTCCCCATCTTGAGGCTATGTGCCCCATCCAGGTCCCCATCTTGAGGCTATGTGCCCCATCCGGGTCCCCATCCTGTGGCTATGTGCCCCATCCGGGTCCCCATCCTGTGGCTATGTGCCCCATCCCGGTCCCCATCCTGTGGCTATGTGCCCCATCCAGGTCCCCATCCTGTGGCTATGTGCCCCATCCAGGTCCCCATCTTGTGGCTATGTGCCCCATCCAGGTCCCCATCTTGTGGCTATGTGCCCCATCCAGGTCCCCATCTTGTGGCTATGTGCCCCATCCAGGTCCCCATCTTGAGGCTATGTGCCCCATCCAGGTCCCCATCTTGAGGCTATGTGCCCCATCCAGGTCCCCATCTTGAGGCTATGTGCCCCATCCGGGTCCCCATCCTGTGGCTATGTGCCCCATCCCGGTCCCCATCCTGTGGCTATGTGCCCCATCCCGGTCCCCATCCTGTGGCTATGTGCCCCATCCAGGTCCCCATCCTGTGGCTATGTGCCCCATCCAGGTCCCCATCCTGTGGCTATGTGCCCCATCCAGGTCCCCATCCTGTGGCTATGTGCCCCATCCAGGTCCCCATCCTGTGGCTATGTGCCCCATCCAGGTCCCCATCCTGTGGCTATGTGCCCCATCCAGGTCCCCATCCTGTGGCTATGTGCCCCATCCAGGTCCCCATCTTGTGGCTATGTGCCCCATCCAGGTCCCCATCTTGTGGCTATGTGCCCCATCCAGGTCCCCTCTTGTGACTATGTGCCCCATCCAGGTCCCCTCTTGTGGCTATGTGCCCCATCCAGGTCCCCTCTTGTGGCTATGTGCCCCCTGTTCTTCACACACATAAAATAGAAAAAAAAAAAAGATGATTCTCACCTGTCCTCCGTTCCCTCGGCGGCCTTCCTGCAGATGTGGCCCTCAGGCACCACAGAGTCCGACCCCTTGACGATCCCGACCTGGTCCAGGAGGAGCCGCCGACAGCAGCGCTGCATTGCCGCACACAGACTGTCTCCCAGCACTGCATTTTCAATGTCAGGCGCCGGCCAATCAGAGGCCAGCAGCTGATAGCTGCGTATGGCAATGACGTCATACTCGCTGCGCCGACACGCAGATATCAGCTGCTGGCCTCTGATTGGCCGGCGGCTGGCATTGGAAATGCAGTGCTGGGAAACAGTCTCTGTGCGGCAATGCAGCGCTGCTGTCGGCGGCTCCTCCTGGACCAGGTCGGGATCGCCAAGGGGTCTGTGCCTGCGGGGCGCATAAAGCAGCCTCAGGGGCCGCATGCGGCCCGCGGGCCGCGTGTTTGAGACCCCTGTATTATATAGAGTCATTACACACAGAGGGATCTATTCTATAGAGTCATTACACACAGAGGGATCTATTCTATAGAGTCATTACACACAGAGGGATCTGTTATATAGAGTCATTACACACAGAGGGATCTGTTATATAGTCATTACACGCAGAGGGATCTATTATATAGAGTCATTACACGCAGAGCGATCTATTATATAGTCAGTACACGCAGAGCGATCTATTATATAGAGTCATTACACGCAGAGCGATCTATTATATAGAGTCATTACACGCAGAGCGATCTATTATATAGAGTCATTACACGCAGAGGGATCTATTATATAAAGTCGTTACACGCAGAGGGATCTATTATATAGAGTCGTCACACGCAGAGGGATCTATTATATAGAGTCGTTACACAAAGAGGGATCTATTATATAGAGTCATTACACACAGAGGGATCTATTATATAGAGTCATTACACATAGAGTGATCTATTATATAGTCATTACACAGAGGGATTATATGGAGTCATTACACACAGAGGGATCTATTATATAGAGTCATTACACAGAGGAATCTATTATATAGAGTCATTACACACAGAGGGATCTATTATATAGAGTCATTACACACAGAGGGATCTATTATATAGAGTCATTACACACAGAGGGATCTATTATATAGTCATTACACACAGAGGGATCTATTATATAGTCATTACACGCAGAGGGATCTGTTATATAGAGTCATTACACACAGAGGGATCTATTATATAGAGTCATTACACACAGAGGGATCTATTATATAGTCACTACACACAGAGGAATCTATTATATAGAGTCATTACACACAGAGGAATCTATTACATAGAGTCATTACACACAGAGGGATCTATTATATAGAGTCATTACACACAGAGGGATCTATTATATAGAGTCATTACACGCAGAGGGATCTGTTATATAGTCATTACACGCAGAGGGATCTATTATATAGAGTCGTTACACGCAGAGGGATCTATTATATAGAGTCGTTACACAAAGAGGGATCTATTATATAGAGTCGTTACACAAAGAGGGATCTATTATATAGAGTCGTCACACGCAGAGGGATCTATTATATAGAGTCGTCACACGCAGAGGGATCTATTATATAGAGTCGTCACACGCAGAGGGATCTATTATATAGAGTCGTTACACGCAGAGGGATCTATTATATAGAGTCATTACATGCAGAGGGATCTATTATATAGAGTCATTACAAGCAGAGCGATCTATTATATAGAGTCATTACACACAGAGGGATCTATTATATAGAGTCATTACACGCAGAGGGATCTGTTATATAGTCATTACACACAGAGGGATCTATTATATAGAGTCATTACACGCAGAGCGATCTATTATATAGAGTCATTACACGCAGAGGGATCTATTATATAGAGTCATTACACGCAGAGGGATCTATTATATAGAGTCATTACACGCAGAGGGATCTATTATATAGAGTCATTACACGCAGAGGGATCTATTATATTACACGCAGAGGGATCTATTATATAGAGTCATTACAAGTAGAGCGATCTATTATATAGAGTCATTACACGCAGAGGGATCTATTATATAGAGTCATTACACGCAGAGGGATCTATTATATAGAGTCATTACACGCAGAGGGATCTATTATATAGAGTCATTACACGCAGAGGGATCTATTATATAGAGTCATTACACGCAGAGGGATCTATTATATAGAGTCATTACACGCAGGGGGATCTATTATATAGAGTCATTACACGCAGAGGGATCTATTATATAGTCATTACACGCAGAGGGATCTATTATAGAGTCATTACACGCAGAGGGATCTATTATATAGAGTCGTTACACACAGAGGGATCTATTATATAGAGTCGTTACACGCAGAGGGATCTATTATATAGAGTCGTTACACGCAGAGGGATCTATTATATAGAGTCGTTACACAAAGAAGGATCTATTATATAGAGTCGTCACACGCAGAGGGATCTATTATATAGAGTCGTCACACGCAGAGGGATCTATTATATAGAGTCGTTACACGCAGAGGGATCTATTATATAGAGTCATTACACGCAGAGGGATCTATTATATAGAGTCATTACACGCAGAGGGATCTATTATATAGAGTCATTACACGCAGAGGGATCTATTATATAGAGTCGTTACACGCAGAGGGATCTATTATATAGACTCGTTACACGCAGAGGGATATATTATATAGACTCGTTACACGCAGAGGGATCTATTATATAGAGTCATTACACACAGAGTGATCTATTATATAGAGTCATTACACGCAGAGGGATCTATTATATAGTCATTACACACAGAGGGACCTATTATATAGAGTCATTACACATAGAGGGACCTATTATATAGAGTCATTACACGCAGAGGGATCTATTATATAGAGTCATTACACACAGAGGGACCTATAATATAGAGTCATTACACGCAGAGGGATCTATTATATAGTCATTACAAAAAAGAGGGATCTATTATATAGAGTCATTACACGCAGAGGGATCTATTATATAGTCATTACAAGCAGAGCGATCTATTATATAGAGTCATTACACGCAGAGGGATCTATTATATAGAGTCATTACAAGCAGAGCGATCTATTATATAGAGTCATTACACGCAGAGGGATCTGTTATATAGAGACATTACACACAGAGTGATCTATTATATCAGGGGTCTCAAACTCGGCTGGGTATATGGGCCGCACATGGAAAAAATTTGAATTTGGGGGGCCGCATTCTTTGTTCAATGAGACATTTTTAGTGATACCATTTTTTTTTGTATACACCTTTTGAACATTTTTTCCGTGTTTATTTTTTTATAGCTTGGGTCGTTATGGATGTGGTGATGATAAACGTGCACTTTTTTGTGTTTACTTTAGTTTACATATAAAACAGCATTTTTAGTGCCCAATATTTTTTCATGCTTTATTTTTATTTTTTAGATTTTTACAATTTTGTTTCCCCCAATTGGCCACATTCAGTAATATTGTCTTACAATTAGCATCATATAGTAATAATGGCAAACATCTTGTACTAATGTGCCCCATCCAGGTCCCCATCTTGTGGCTATGTGCCCCATCCCGGTCCCCATCTTGTGGCTATGTGCCCCATCCAGGTCTCCATCTTGTGGCTATGTGCCCCATCCAGGTCTCCATCTTGTGGCTATGTGCCTCATCCAGGTCTCCATCTTGTGGCTATGTGCCCCATCCAGGTCCACATCCTGTGGCTATGTGCCCCATCCCGGTCCCCATCTTGTGGCTATGTGCCCCATCCCGGTCCCCATCCTGTGGCTATGTGCCCCATCCCGGTCCCCATCTTGTGGCTATGTGCCCCATCCCGGTCCCCATCTTATGGCTATGTGCCCCATCCCGGTCCCCATCTTGTGGCTATGTGCCCCATCCCGGTCCCCATCTTGTGGCTATGTGCCCCATCCCGGTCCCCATCTTGTGGCTATGTGCCCCATCCCGGTCCCCATCTTGTGGCTATGTGCCCCATCCCGGTCCCCATCTTGAGGCTATGTGCCCCATCCGGGTCCCCATCTTGAGGCTATGTGCCCCATCCGGGTCCCCATCCTGTGGCTATGTGCCCCATCCCGGTCCCCATCCTGTGGCTATGTGCCCCATCCCGGTCCCCATCCTGTGGCTATGTGCCCCATCCCGGTCCCCAACCTGTGGCTATGTGCCCCATCCAGGTCCACAACCTGTGGCTATGTGCCCCATCCAGGTCCACAACCTGTGGCTATGTGCCCCATCCAGGTCCACATCCTGTGGCTATGTGCCCCATCCAGGTCCACATCCTGTGGCTATGTGCCCCATCCAGGTCCACATCCTGTGGCTATGTGCCCCATCCAGGTCCACATCCTGTGGCTATGTGCCCCATCCAGGTCCCCATCTTGTGGCTATGTGCCCCATCCAGGTCCCCATCCTGTGGCTATGTGCCCCATCCAGGTCCCCATCTTGTGGCTATGTGCCCCATCCAGGTCCCCTCTTGTGGCTATGTGCCCCATCCAGGTCCCCTCTTGTGGCTATGTGCCCCATCCAGGTCCCCTCTTGTGGCTATGTGCCCCCTGTTCTTCACACACATAAAATAGAAAAAAAAAAGATGATTCTCACCTGTCCTCCGTTCCCTCGGCTGCCTTCCTGCAGATGTGGCCCGCAGGCACCACAGAGTCCGACCCCTTGACGATCCCGACCTGGTCCAGGAGGAGCCGCCGACAGCAGCGCTGCATTGCCGCACACAGACTGTCTCCCAGCACTGCATTTTCAATGTCAGCCGCCGGCCAATCAGAGGCCAGCAGCTGATAGCTGCGTATGGCAATGACGTCATACTCGCTGCGCCGACACGCAGATATCAGCTGCTGGCCTCTGATTGGCCGGCGGCTGGCATTGGAAATGCAGTGCTGGGAAACAGTCTCTGTGCGGCAATGCAGCGCTGCTGTCGGCGGCTCCTCCTGGACCAGGTCGGGATCGTCAAGGGGTCTGTGCCTGCGGGCCGCATAAAGCAGCCTCAGGGGCCGCATGCGGCCCGCGGGCCGCGTGTTTGAGACCCCTGTATTATATAGAGTCATTACACACAGAGGGATCTATTATATAGAGTCATTACACGCAGAGGGATCTATTATATAGAGTCATTACAAGCAGAGCGATCTATTATATAGAGTCATTACACGCAGAGGGATATGTTATATAGAGACATTACACACAGAGTGATGTATTATATCAGGGGTCTCAAACTCGGCTGGGTATATGGGCCGCACATGGAAAAAATTTGAATTTGGGGGGCCGCATTCTTTGTTCAATGAGACATTTTTAGTGATACCATTTTTTTTTTTGTATACACCTTTTGAACATTTTTTCCGTGTTTATTTTTTTATAGCTTGGGTCGTTATGGATGTGGTGATGATAAACGTGCACTTTTTTGTGTTTACTTTAGTTTACATATAAAACAGCATTTTTAGTGCCCAATATTTTTTCATGCTTTATTTTTATTTTTTAGATTTTTACAATTTTGTTTCCCCCAATTGGCCACATTCAGTAATATCGTCTTACAATTAGCATCATATAGTAATAATGGCAAACATCTTGTACTAATGTGCCCCATCCCGGTCCCCATCTTGTGGCTATGTGCCCCATCCCGGTCCCCATCCTGTGGCTATGTGCCCCATCCCGGTCCCCATCCTGTGGCTATGTGCCCCATCCCGGTCCCCATCTTGTGGCTATGTGCCCCATCCCGGTCCCCATCTTGTGGCTATGTGCCCCATCCAGGTCCACATCCTGTGGCTATGTGCCCCATCCAGGTCCACATCTTGTGGCTATGTGCCCCATCCCGGTACCCATCTTGTGGCTATGTGCCCCATCCAGGTCCACATCCTGTGGCTATGTGCCCCATCCAGGTCCCCATCTTGTGGCTATGTGCCCCATCCAGGTCCCCATCTTGTGGCTATGTGCCCCATCCAGGTCCCTATCTTGTGGCTATGTGCCCCATCCAGGTCCCCTCTTGTGGCTATGTGCCCCATCCAGGTCCCCTCTTGTGGCTATGTGCCCCATCCAGGTCCCCTCTTGTGGCTATGTGCCCCCTGTGCTGTTCTTCACACACATGAAATAGAAAAAAAAAAAAGAGGATTCTCACCTGTCCTCCGTTCCCTCGGCGGCCTTCCTGCAGATGTGGCCCGCAGGCACCACAGAGTCCGACCCCTTGACGATCCCGACCTGGTCCAGGAGGAGCCGCCGACAGCAGCGCTGCATTGCCGCACACAGACTGTCTCCCAGCACTGCATTTTCAATGTCAGCCGCCGGCCAATCAGAGGCCAGCAGCTGATAGCTGCGTATGGCAATGACGTCATACTCGCTGCGCCGACACGCAGATATCAGCTGCTGGCCTCTGATTGGCCGACGGCTGGCATTGGAAATGCAGTGCTGGGAAACAGTCTCTGTGCGGCAATGCAGCGCTGCTGTCGGCGGCTCCTCCTGGACCAGGTCGGGATCGTCAAGGGGTCTGTGCCTGCGGGCCGCATAAAGCAGCCTCAGGGGCCGCATGCGGCCCGCGGGCCGCGTGTTTGAGACCCCTGTATTATATAGAGTCATTACACACAGAGGGATCTATTATATAGAGTCATTACACACAGAGGGATCTATTATATAGAGTCATTACACAGAGAGGGATCTGTTATATAGAGTCATTACACACAGAGGGATCTGTTAAATAGTCATTACACGCAGAGGGAGCTATTATATAGAGTCATTACACGCAGAGGGATCTATTATATAGAGTCATTACACGCAGAGGGATCTATTATATAGAGTCATTACACGCAGAGCGATCTATTATATAGAGTCGTCACACGCAGAGGGATCTATTATATAGAGTCGTCACACGCAGAGGGATCTATTATATAGAGTCGTCACACGCAGAGGGATCTATTATATAGAGTCGTCACACGCAGAGGGATCTATTATATAGAGTCGTCACACGCAGAGGGATCTATTATATAGAGTCGTCACACGCAGAGGGATCTATTATAGAGTCGTCACACGCAGAGGGATCTATTATATAGAGTCGTCACACGCAGAGGGATCTATTATATAGAGTCGTCACACGCAGAGGGATCTATTATATAGAGTCGTCACACGCAGAGGGATCTATTATATAGAGTCGTCACACGCAGAGGGATCTATTATATAGAGTCGTCACACGCAGAGGGATCTATTATATAGAGTCGTCACACACAGAGGGATCTATTATATAGAGTCATTACACACAGAGGGATCTATTATATAGAGTCATTACACACAGAGGGATCTATTATATAGAGTCATTACACACAGAGGGATCTATTATGTAGAGTCATTACACACAGAGGGATCTATTATATAGAGTCATTACACACAGAGGGATCTATTATGTAGAGTCATTACACACAGAGGGATCTATTATATAGAGTCATTACACGGGGAGGGACCTATTATATAGAGTCATTACACGCAGAGGGACCTATTATATAGAGTCATTACACGCAGAGGGATCTATTCTATAGAGTCATTACACGCAGAGGGATCTATTCTATAGAGTCATTACACGCAGAGGGATCTATTCTATAGAGTCATTACACGCAGAGGGATCTATTCTATAGAATCATTACACACAGAGGGATCTATTCTATAGAGTCATTACACACAGATGGATCTATTCTAGAGAGTCATTACACACAGAGGGATCCATTCTAGAGAGTCATTACACACAGAGGGATCCATTCTATAGAGTCATTACACACAGAGGGATCCATTCTATAGAGTCATTACACACAGAGGGATCTATTATACAGAGTCATTACACACAGAGGGATCTATTATACAGAGTCATTACACACAGAGGGATCTATTATATAGTCATTACACACAGAGGGATCTGTTATATAGAGTCATTACACACAGAGTGATCTATAATAGAGTCATTACACACAGAGTGATCTATTATATAGAGTCATTACACACAGAGGGATCTATTATATAGTCATTACACACAGAGGAATCTATTATATAGAGTCATTACACACAGAGGGATCTATTATATAGAGTCATTACACACAGAGGGATCTATTATATAGTCATTACACACAGAGGGATTATATAGAGTCATTACACACAGGGATCTGTTATATAGAGTCATTACACACAGAGGGATCTATTATATAGAGTCATTACACGCAGAGGGATCTGTTATATAGTCAGTACACGCAGAGGGATCTATTATGTAGAGTAGTTACACGCAGAGGGATCTATTATATAGTCATTACACACAGAGGGACCTATTATATAGAGTCATTACACACAGAGGGACCTATTATATAGAGTCATTACACACAGAGGGACCTATTATATAGAGTCATTACACGCAGAGGGATCTATTATATAGAGTCATTACACGCAGAGGGATCTATTATATAGAGTCATTACAAGCAGAGCGATCTATTATATAGAGTCATTACACGCAGAGGGATATGTTATATAGAGACATTACACACAGAGTGATCTATTATATCAGGGGTCTCAAACTCGGCTGGGTATATGGGCCGCACATGGAAAAAATTTAAATTTGGGGGGCCGCATTCTTTGTTCAATGAGACATTTTTAGTGATACCATTTTTTTTTTGTATACACCTTTTGAACATTTTTTCCATGTTTAATTTTTTATAGCTTGGGTCGTTATGGATGTGGTGATGATAAACGTGCACTTTTTTGTGTTTACTTTAGTTTACATATAAAACAGCATTTTTAGTGCCCAATAGTTTTTCATGCTTTATTTTTATTTTTTAGATTTTTACAATTTTGTTTCCCCCAATTGGCCACATTCAGTAATATCGTCTTACAATTAGCATCATATAGTAATAATGGCAAACATCTTGTACTAATGTGCCCCATCCAGGTCCCCATCTTGTGGCTATGTGCCCCATCCCGGTCCCCATCTTGTGGCTATGTGCCCCATCCCGGTCCCCATCCTGTGGCTATGTGCCCCATCCCGGTCCCCATCCTGTGGCTATGTGCCCCATCCCGGTCCCCATCTTGTGGCTATGTGCCCCATCCCGGTCCCCATCTTGTGGCTATGTGCCCCATCCAGGTCCCCATCTTGTGGCTATGTGCCCCATCCGGGTCCCCATCTTGAGGCTATGTGCCCCATCCCGGTCCCCATCCTGTGGCTATGTGCCCCATCCCGGTCCCCATCCTGTGGCTATGTGCCCCATCCCGGTCCCCATCTTGTGGCTATGTGCCCCATCCCGGTCCCCATCTTGTGGCTATGTGCCCCATCCCGGTCCCCATCTTGTGGCTATGTGCCCCATCCAGGTCCACATCCTGTGGCTATGTGCCCCATCCAGGTCCACATCTTGTGGCTATGTGCCCCATCCCGGTACCCATCTTGTGGCTATGTGCCCCATCCAGGTTCCCATCCTGTGGCTATGTGCCCCATCCAGGTCCCCATCTTGTGGCTATGTGCCCCATCCAGGTCCCCATCTTGTGGCTATGTGCCCCATCCAGGTCCCCATCTTGTGGCTATGTGCCCCATCCAGGTCCCCTCTTGTGGCTATGTGCCCCATCCAGGTCCCCTCTTGTGGCTATGTGCCCCATCCAGGTCCCCTCTTGTGGCTATGTGCCCCCTGTTCTTCACACACATAAAATAGAAAAAAAAAAAAGATGATTCTCACCTGTCCTCCGTTCCCTCGGCGACCTTCCTGCAGATGTGGCCCGCAGGCACCACAGAGTCCGACCCCTTGACGATCCCGACCTGGTCCAGGAGGAGCCGCCGACAGCAGCGCTGCATTGCCGCACACAGACTGTCTCCCAGCACTGCATTTTCAATGTCAGCCGCCGGCCAATCAGAGGCCAGCAGCTGATAGCTGCGTATGGCAATGACGTCATACTCGCTGCGCCGACACGCAGATATCAGCTGCTGGCCTCTGATTGGCCGGCGGCTGGCATTGGAAATGCAGTGCTGGGAGACAGTTTGTGTGCGGCAATGCAGCGCTGCTGTCGGCGGCTCCTCCTGGATCAGGTCGGGATCGTCAAGGGGTCTGTGCCTGCGGGCCGCATAAAGCAGCCTCAGGGGCCGCATGCGGCCCGCGGGCCGCGTGTTTGAGACCCCTGTATTATATAGAGTCATTACACACAGAGGGATCTATTATATAGAGTCATTACACACAGAGGGATCTATTATATAGAGTCATTACACACAGAGGGATCTGTTATATAGAGTCATTACACACAGAGGGATCTGTTAAATAGTCATTACACGCAGAGGGAGCTATTATATAGAGTCATTACACGCAGAGGGATCTATTATATAGAGTCGACACACGCAGAGGGATCTATTATATAGAGTCGTCACACGCAGAGGGATCTATTATATAGAGTCGTCACACGCAGAGGGATCTATTATATAGAGTCGTCACACGCAGAGGGATCTATTATAGTCGTCACACGCAGAGGGATCTATTATAGTCGTCACACGCAGAGGGATCTATTATATAGAGTCGTCACACGCAGAGGGATCTATTATATAGAGTCGTCACACGCAGAGGGATCTATTATATAGAGTCGTCACACGCAGAGGGATCTATTATATAGAGTCGTCACACGCAGAGGGATCTATTATATAGAGTCGTCACACGCAGAGGGATCTATTATATAGAGTAGTCACACGCAGAGGGATCTATTACATAGAGTCGTCACACGCAGAGGGATCTATTATATAGAGTCGTCACACGCAGAGGGATCTATTATATAGAGTCGTCACACGCAGAGGGATCTATTATATAGAGTCATTACACACAGAGGGATCTATTATATAGAGTCATTACACGGGGAGGGATCTATTATATAGAGTCATTACATGGGGAGGGATCTATTATAGAGAGTCATTACACGGGGAGGGACCTATTATATAGAGTCATTACACGCAGAGGGACCTATTATATAGAGTCATTACACGCAGAGGGACCTATTCTATAGAGTCATTACACGCAGAGGGATTTATTCTATAGAGTCATTACACGCAGAGGGATCTATTCTATAGAGTCATTACACGCAGAGGGATCTATTCTATAGAGTCATTACACGCAGAGGGATCTATTCTATAGAGTCATTACACGCAGAGGGATCTATTCTATAGAGTCATTACACACAGAAGTATCTATTCTATAGAGTCATTACACAGAGGGATCTATTCTATAGAATCATTACACACAGAGGGATCTATTCTATAGAGTCATTACACACAGATGGATCTATTCTATAGAGTCATTACACACAGAGGGATCCATTCTAGAGAGTCATTACACACAGAGGGATCCATTCTATAGTCATTACACACAGAGGGATCTATTATATAGTCATTACACACAGAGGCATCTATTATATAGTCATTACACACAGAGGGATCTATTATATAGAGTCATTACACACAGAGGGATCTATTATAGAGTCATTACACACAGAGGGATCTATTATATAGAGTCATTACACACAGAGGGATCTATTATATAGAGTCATTACACGCAGAGGGATCTATTATATAGTCATTACATGCAGAGGGATCTATTATATAGAGTCATTACACGCAGAGGGAGCTATTATATAGAGTCATTACACGCAGAGGGATCTATTATATAGAGTCATTACACACAGAGGGATCTATTATATAGAGTCATTACACACAGAGGGATCTGTTATATAGAGTCATTACACACAGAGGGATCTGTTATATAGAGTCATTACACACAGAGGGATCTATATAATGAGTCATTACACACAGAGGGATCTATAATATAGAGTCATTACACACAGAGGGATCTATAATATAGAGTCATTACACACAGAGGGATCAATTATAGTCATTACACACAGAGGGATCTATTATATAGAGTCATTACACACAGAGGGATCTATTATATAGAGTCATTACACACAGAGGGATCTATTATATAGTCATTACACACAGAGGGATTATATAGAGTCATTACACACAGAGGGATCTGTTATATAGAGTCATTACACACAGAGGGATCTGTTATAGAGTCATTACACACAGAGGGATCTATATAATGAGTCATTACACACAGAGGGATCTATAATATAGAGTCATTACACACAGAGGGATCTATAATATAGAGTCATTACACACAGAGGGATCTATTATATAGTCATTACACACAGAGGGATCTATTATATAGAGTCATTACACGCAGAGGGATCTATTATATAGAGTCATTACACGCAGAGGGATCTATTATATAGAGTCATTACACGCAGAGGGATCTATTATATAGTCATTACATGCAGAGGGATCTATTATATAGAGTCATTACACGCAGAGGGATCTATTATATAGAGTCGTCACACAAAGAGGGATCTATTATATAGAGTCGTCACACGCAGAGGGATCTATTATATAGAGTCCTTACACGCAGAGGGATCTATTATATAGAGTCGTTACACGCAGTGGGATCTATTATGTAGAGTCGTTACACGCAGAGGGATCTATTATATAGAGTCGTTACACGCAGAGGGATCTATTATATAGAGTTGTTACACGCAGAGGGATCTATTTATATAGAGTCGTTACACGCAAAGGGATCTATTACGTAGAGTAGTTATACGCAGAGGGATCTATTTATATAGAGTCATTACACACAAAGGGATCTATTATATAGAGTCATTACACACAGAGGGATCTGTTATATATAGTCATTAAACACAGAGGGATCTATTATATAGAGTCATTACACACAGAGGGATCTATTATATAGTCATTACACACAGAGGAATCTATTATATAGAGTCATTACACACAGTGTTCTATAATATAGAGTCATTACACACAGAGTGATCTATAATATAGAGTCATTACACACAGAGGGATCTATTATATAGAGTCATTACACACAGAGGGATCTATTATATAGAGTCATTACACACAGAGGGATCTGTTATATAGAGTCATTACACACAGAGGGATCTATTATATAGAGTCATTACACACAGAGGGATCTAATATATAGTCATTACACGCAGAGGGATCTGTTATATAGTCATTACACGCAGAGGGATCTATTATATAGAGTCATTACACGCAGAGCGATCTATTATATAGAGTCATTACACACAGAGGGATCTATTATATAGAGTCATTACACACAGAGGGATCTATTATATAGAGTCATTACACGCAGAGGGATCTATTATATAGTCATTACATGCAGAGGGATCTATTATATAGAGTCATTACACGCAGAGCTATTTATTATATAGAGTCATTACACGCAGGGGGATCTATTATATAGAATCATTACACGCAGAGGGATCTATTATATAGTCATTACACGCAGAGGGATCTATTATATAGAGTCATTACACGCAGAGGGATCTATTATATAGAGTCGTTACACGCAGAGGGATCTAATATATAGAGTCGTTACACGCAGAGGGATCTAATATATAGAGTCGTTACACGCAGAGGGATCTAATATATAGAGTCGTTACACAAAGAGGGATCTATTATATAAAGTCGTTACACAAAGAGGGATCTATTATATAGAGTCGTTACACAAAGAGGGATCTATTATATAGTCATTACACACAGAGGAATCTATTCTATAGAGTCATTACACACAGAGGGATCTATTATATAGTGATTACACAGAGGGATCTGTTATATAGAGTCATTACATGCAGAGGGATCTATTATATAGAGTCATTACACGCAGAGGGATCTATTATATAGAGTCATTACACACAGAGGGATCTATTATAGAGTCATTACACACAGAGGGATCTATTATATAGTCATTACACGCAGAGGGATCTGTTATATAGAGTCATTACACACAGAGTGATCTATTATATAGAGTCATTACACGCAGAGCGATCTATTATATAGAGTCATTACACGCAGAGCGATCTATTATATAGTCATTACACGCAGAGCGATCTATTATATAGAGTCATTACACACAGAGGGATCTATTCTATAGAGTCATTACACACAGAGGGATCTATTCTATAGAGTCATTACACACAGAGGGATCTATTCCAGAGTCATTACACACAGAGCGATCTATTCTATAGAGTCATTACACACAGAGGGATCTATTCTATAGAGTCATTACACACAGAGGGATCTATTCTATAGAGTCATTGCACACAGAGGGATCTATTAGAGTCACTACACACAGAGGGATCTATTAGAGTCATTACAGAGTGATCTATTATATAGTCATTACACGCAGAGGGATCTGTTATATAGAGTCATTACACACAGAGTGATCTATAATAAAGAGTCATTACACACAGAGGGATCTATTATATAGTCATTACACACAGAGGAATCTATTATATAGAGTCATTACACACAGAGGGATCTATTATATAGAGTCATTACACACAGAGGGATCTATTATATAGAGTCATTACACACAGAGGGATCTATTATATAGTCATTACACACAGAGGGATCTATTATATAGAGTCATTACACACAGAGGGATCTATTATATAGTCATTACACACAGAGGGATCTATTATATAGTCATTACACACAGAGGGATTATATAGAGTCATTACACACAGAGGGATCTGTTATATAGAGTCATTACACGCAGAGGGATCTATTCTATAGTCATTACACACAGAGGTATCTATTATATAGAGTCATTACACACAGAGGGATCTATTATATAGTCATTACACACAGCGGAATCTATTATATAGTCATTACACACAGCGGAATCTATTATATAGAGTCATTACACACAGAGGGATCTATTATAGAGTCATTACACACAGAGGGATCTATTATATAGAGTCATTACACACAGAGGGATCTATTATATAGTCATTACATGCAGAGGGATCTGTTATATAGAGTCATTACACACAGAGTGATCTATAATATAGAGTCATTACACACAGAGGGATCTATTATATAGTCATTACACAGAGATCTATTATATAGAGTCATTACACAGAGGGATCTATTATATAGTCATTACACACAGAGGAATCTATTATATAGAGTCATTACACACAGAGGGATCTATTATATAGTCATTACACAGAGAGGGATCTATTATATAGTCATTACACACAGAGGGATCTATTATATAGAGTCATTACACACAGAGGGATCTATTATATAGAGTCATTACACACAGAGGGATCTGTTATATAGTCATTACACACAGAGGGATTATATAGAGTCATTACACAGAGGGATCTGTTATATAGAGTCATTATACACAGAGGGATCTATTATATAGAGTCATTACACACAGAGGGATCTATTATATAGAGTCATTACACGCAGAGGGATCTGTTAGAGTCATTACACGCAGAGGGATCTATTATATAGAGTCATTACACGCAGAGGGATCTATTATATAGAGTCATTACACGCAGAGGGATCTATTATATAGAGTCATTACACGCAGAGGGATCTATTATATAGTTATTACATGCAGAGGGATCTATTATATAGTCATTACATGCAGAGGGATCTATTATATAGAGTCATTACACGCAGAGCTATTTATTATATAGAGTCATTACACGCAGGGGGATCTATTATATAGAATCATTACACGCAGAGGGATCTATTATATAGAGTCATTACACGCAGAGGGATCTATTATATAGAGTCGTTACACGCAGAGGGATCTAATATATAGAGTCGTTACACGCAGAGGGATCTAATATATAGAGTCGTTACACAAAGAGGGATCTATTATATAGAGTCTTTACACAAAGAGGGATCTATTATATAGAGTCGTTACACGCAGAGGGATCTATTATATAGAGTCGTTACACAAAGAGGGATCTATTATATAGAGTCGTTACACAAAGAGGGATCTATTATATAGAGTCGTTACACAAAGAGGGATCTATTATATAGAGTCGTTACACAAAGAGGGATCTATTATATAGTCGTTACACACAGAGGAATCTATTCTATAGAGTCATTACACACAGAGGGATCTATTATATAGAGTCATTACACACAGAGGGATCTATTATATAGTCATTACACACAGAGGAATCTATTATATAGAGTCATTACACACAGAGGGATCTATTATATAGAGTCATTACACACAGAGGGATCTATTATATAGAGTCATTACACACAGAGGGATCTATTATATAGTCATTACACACAGAGGGATCTATTATATAGAGTCATTACACACAGAGGGATCTATTATATAGTCATTACACACAGAGGGATCTATTATATAGTCATTACACACAGAGGGATCTATTATATAGTCATTACACACAGAGGGATTATATAGAGTCATTACACACAGAGGGATCTGTTATATAGAGTCATTACACGCAGAGGGATCTATTCTATAGTCATTACACACAGAGGGATCTATTATATAGTCATTACACACAGAGGGATCTATTATATAGAGTCATTACACACAGAGGGATCTATTATATAGTCATTACACACAGCGGAATCTATTACATAGTCATTACACACAGCGGAATCTATTATATAGAGTCATTACACACAGAGGGATCTATTATAGAGTCATTACACACAGAGGGATCTATTATATAGAGTCATTACACACAGAGGGATCTATTATATAGTCATTACACGCAGAGGAATCTATTATATAGAGTCATTACACACAGAGTGATCTATAATATAGAGTCATTACACACAGAGGGATCTATTATATAGTCATTACACAGAGATCTATTATATAGAGTCATTACACACAGAGGGATCTATTATATAGTCATTACACACAGAGGAATCTATTATATAGAGTCATTACACACAGAGGGATCTATTATATAGTCATTACACAGAGAGGGATCTATTATATAGTCATTACACACAGAGGGATCTATTATATAGAGTCATTACACACAGAGGGATCTGTTATATAGTCATTACACACAGAGGGATTATATAGAGTCATTACACACAGAGGGATCTGTTATATAGAGTCATTATACACAGAGGGATCTATTATATAGAGTCATTACACACAGAGGGATCTATTATATAGAGTCATTACACGCAGAGGGATCTGTTATATAGTCATTACACGCAGAGGGATCTATTATATAGAGTCATTACACGCAGAGCGATCTATTATATAGTCATTACACGCAGAGGGATCTATTATATAGAGTCATTACACGCAGAGGGATCTATTATATAGAGTCATTACAAGCAGAGCTATCTATTATATAGAGTCATTACACGCAGAGGGATCTATTATATAGAGTCATTACACGCAGGGGGATCTATTATATAGAATCATTACACGCAGAGGGATCTATTATATAGTCATTACACGCAGAGGGATCTATTATATAGAGTCATTACACGCAGAGGGATCTATTATATAGAGTCATTACACGCAGAGGGATCTATTATATAGAGTCGTTACACGCAGAGGGATTATATAGAGTCATTACACACAGAGGGATCTATTATGTAGAGTCATTACACACAGAGGGATCTATTATATAGAGTCATTACACACAGAGGGATCTATTATATAGAGTCATTACACGGGGAGGGATCTATTATATAGAGTCATTACACACAGAGGGATCTATTATATAGTCATTACACACAGAGGGATTATATAGAGTCATTACACACAGAGGGATCTGTTATATAGAGTCATTACACGCAGAGGGATCTATTATATAGTCATTACACACAGAGGGATTATATAGTTATTACACACAGAGGGATCTGTTATATAGAGTCATTACATGCAGAGGGATCTATTCTATAGAGTCATTACACACAGAGGGATCTATTATATAGTCATTACACACAGAGGGATCTATTATATTGAGTCATTACACACAGAGGGATCTATTATATAGTCATTACACACAGCGGAAGCTATTATATAGTCATTACACACAGCGGAATCTATTATATAGAGTCATTACGCACAGAGGAATCTATTATATAGAGTCATTACGCACAGAGGAATCTATTATATAGAGTCATTACACACAGAGGGATCTATTATAGAGTCATTACACACAGAGGGATCTATTATAGAGTCATTACACACAGAGGGATCTATTATATAGTCATTACACACAGAGGGATCTATTATATAGTCATTACACACAGAGGAATCTATTATATAGAGTCATTACACACAGAGGGATCTATTATATAGAGTCATTACACACAGAGGTATCTATTATATAGTCATTACACACAGAGGGATTTATTATATAGAGTCATTACACACAGAGGGATCTATTATATAGAGTCATTACACACAGGGATCTGTTATATAGAGTCATTACACACAGAGGGATCTGTTATATAGAGTCATTACACACAGAGTGATCTATTATATAGTCATTACACACAGAGGGATTATATAGAGTCATTACACACAGAGGGATCTGCTATATAGAGTCATTATACACAGAGGGATCTATTATATAGAGTCTTTACACACAGAGGGATCTATTATATAGAGTCATTACACGCAGAGGGATCTGTTATATAGTCATTACACGCAGAGGGATGTATTATATAGAGTCATTACACGCAGAGGGATCTATTATATAGTCATTACACGCAGAGGGATCTATTATATAGAGTCATTACACGCAGAGGAATCTATTATATAGAGTCATTACAAGCAGAGCTATCTATTATAAAGAGTCATTACACGCAGAGGGATCTATTATATAGAGTCATTACACACAGAGGGATCTATTATATAGAGTCATTACAAGCAGAGCTATCTATTATATAGAGTCATTACACGCAGAGGGATCTATTATATAGAGTCATTACACGCAGGGGGATCTATTATATAGAATCATTACACGCAGAGGGATCTATTATATAGTCATTACACGCAGAGGGATCTATTATATAGAGTCATTACACGCAGAGGGATCTATTATATAGAGTCGTTACACGCAGAGGGATTATATAGAGTCATTACACACAGAGGGATCTATTATGTAGAGTCATTACACACAGAGGGATCTATTATATAGAGTCATTACACACAGAGGGATCTATTATATAGAGTCATTACACGGGGAGGGATCTATTATATAGAGTCATTACACACAGAGGGATCTATTATATAGTCATTACACACAGAGGGATTATATAGAGTCATTACACACAGAGGGATCTATTATATAGTCATTACACACAGCGGAATCTATTATATAGTCATTACACACAGCGGAATCTATTATATAGAGTCATTACACACAGAGGAATCTATTATATAGAGTCATTACACACAGAGGGATCTATTATAGAGTCATTACACACAGAGGGATCTATTATAGAGTCATTACACACAGAGGGATCTATTATAGAGTCATTACACACAGAGGGATCTATTATATAGTCATTACACACAGAGGGATCTATTATATAGTCATTACACACAGAGGAATCTATTATATAGAGTCATTACACACAGAGGAATCTATTATATAGAGTCATTACACACAGAGGGATCTATTATATAGAGTCATTACACACAGAGGTATCTATTATATAGTCATTACACACAGAGGGATCTATTATATAGAGTCATTACACACAGAGGGATCTATTATATAGAGTCATTACACACAGGGATCTGTTATATAGAGTCATTACACACAGAGGGATCTGTTATATAGAGTCATTACACACAGAGGGATCTATTATATAGTCATTACACACAGAGGGATTATATAGAGTCATTACACACAGAGGGATCTGCTATATAGAGTCATTATACACAGAGGGATCTATTATATAGAGTCATTACACACAGAGGGATCTATTATATAGAGTCATTACACGCAGAGGGATCTGTTATATAGTCATTACACGCAGAGGGATCTATTATATAGAGTCATTACACGCAGAGCGATCTATTATATAGAGTCATTACACGCAGAGGAATCTATTATATAGAGTCATTACAAGCAGAGCTATCTATTATATAGAGTCATTACACGCAGAGGGATCTATTATATAGAGTCATTACACACAGAGCGATCTATTATATAGAGTCATTACAAGCAGAGCTATCTATTATATAGAGTCATTACAAGCAGAGCTATCTATTATATAGAGTCATTACAAGCAGAGCTATCTATTATATAGAGTCATTACAAGCAGAGCTATCTATTATATAGAGTCATTACACGCAGAGGGATCTATTATATAGAGTCATTACACGCAGGGGGATCTATTATATAGAATCATTACACGCAGAGGGATCTATTATATAGTCATTACACGCAGAGGGATCTATTATATAGAGTCATTACACGCAGAGGGATCTATTATATAGAGTCATTACACGCAGAGGGATCTATTATATAGAGTCATTACACACAGAGGGATCCATTATATAGTCATTACACACAGAGGGATTATATAGAGTCATTACACACAGAGGGATTATATAGAGTCATTACACACAGAGGGATCTGTTATATAGAGTCATTACACGCAGAGGGATCTATTCTATAGAGTCATTACACACAGAGGGATCTATTATATAGTCATTACACACAGAGGGATCTATTATATAGAGTCATTACACACAGAGGGATCTATTATATAGTCATTACACACAGCGGAATCTATTATATAGAGTCATTACACACAGAGGGATCTATTATATAGAGTCATTACACACATAGGGATCTATTATATAGAGTCATTACACGCAGAGGGATCTGTTATATAGTCATTACACAGAGGGATCTATTATATAGAGTCATTAAACACAGAGGGATCTATTATATAGTCATTACACACAGAGGAATCTATTATATAGAGTCATTACACACAGAGGGATCTATTATATAGTCATTACACACAGAGGGATCTATTATATAGAGTCATTACACACAGAGGGATCTATTATATAGAGTCATTACACAGAGGGATCTATTATATAGAGTCATTACACGCAGAGGGATCTATTATATAGAGTCATTACACGCAGAGGGATCTATTATATAGTCGTCACACGCAGAGGGATCTATTATATAGAGTCGTCACACGCAGAGGGATCTATTATATAGAGTCGTCACACGCAGAGGGATCTATTATATAGAGTCATTAAACACAGCGGAATCTATTATATAGTCATTACACACAGCGGAATCTATTATATAGAGTCATTACACACAGAGGGATCTATTATATAGAGTCATTACACACATAGGGATCTATTATATAGAGTCATTACACGCAGAGGGATCTGTTATATAGTCATTACACAGAGGGATCTATTATATAGAGTCATTAAACACAGAGGGATCTATTATATAGTCATTACACACAGAGGAATCTATTATATAGAGTCATTACACACAGAGGGATCTATTATATAGTCATTACACACAGAGGGATCTATTATATAGTCATTACACACAGAGGGATCTATTATATAGAGTCATTACACACAGAGGGATCTATTATATAGAGTCATTACACACAGCGATCTGTTATATAGAGTCATTACACACAGAGTGATCTATTATATAGTCATTACACACAGAGGGATTATATAGAGTCATTACACGCAGAGGGATCTATTATATAGAGTCATTACAAGCAGAGCGATCTATTATATAGAGTCATTACACGCAGAGGGATCTGTTGTATAGAGACATTACACACAGAGTGATCTATTATATCAGGGGTCTCAAACTCGGCTGGGTATATGGGCCGCACATGGAAAAAATTTGAATTTGGGGGGCCGCATTCTTTGTTCAATGAGACATTTTTAGTGATACCATTTTTTTTTTGTATACACCTTTTGAACATTTTTTCCGTGTTTATTTTTTTATAGCTTGGGTCGTTATGGATGTGGTGATGATAAACGTGCACTTTTTTGTGTTTACTTTAGTTTACATATAAAACAGCATTTTTAGTGCCCAATATTTTTTCATGCTTTATTTTTATTTTTTTAGATTTTTACAATTTTGTTTCCCCCAATTGGCCACATTCAGTAATATTGTCTTACAATTAGCATCATATAGTAATAATGGCAAACATCTTGTACTAATGTGCCCCATCCCGGTCCCCATCCTGTGGCTATGTGCCCCATCCCGGTCCCCATCCTGTGGCTATGTGCCCCATCCCGGTCCCCATCCTGTGGCTATGTGCCCCATCCCGGTCCCCATCCTGTGGCTATGTGCCCCATCCCGGTCCCCATCCTGTGGCTATGTGCCCCATCCCGGTCCCCATCCTGTGGCTATGTGCCCCATCCCGGTCCCCATCTTGTGGCTATGTGCCCCATCCCGGTCCCCATCCTGTGGCTATGTGCCCTATCCCGGTCCCCATCTTGTGGCTATGTGCCCCATCCCGGTCCCCATCTTGTGGCTATGTGCCCCATCCCGGTCCCCATCTTGTGGCTATGTGCCCCATCCCGGTCCCCATCCTGTGGCTATGTGCCCCATCCCGGTCCCCATCCTGTGGCTATGTGCCCCATCCCGGTCCCCATCCTGTGGCTATGTGCCCCATCCCGGTCCCCATCTTGTGGCTATGTGCCCCATCCCGGTCCCCATCCTGTGGCTATGTGCCCCATCCAGGTCCCCATCTTGTGGCTATGTGCCCCATCCAGGTCCCCATCCTGTGGCTATGTGCCCCATCCAGGTCCCCATCTTGTGGCTATGTGCCCCATCCAGGTCCCCATCTTGTGGCTATGTGCCCCATCCAGGTCCCCATCTTGTGGCTATGTGCCCCATCCAGGTCCCCATCTTGTGGCTATGTGCCCCATCCAGGTCCCCATCTTGTGGCTATGTGCCCCATCCAGGTCCCCATCTTGTGGCTATGTGCCCCATCCAGGTCCCCATCTTGTGGCTATGTGCCCCATCCAGGTCCCCATCTTGTGGCTATGTGCCCCATCCAGGTCCCCATCTTGTGGCTATGTGCCCCATCCAGGTCCCCATCTTGTGGCTATGTGCCCCATCCAGGTCCCCATCTTGTGGCTATGTGCCCCATCCAGGTCCCCTCTTGTGGCTATGTGCCCCCTGTTCTTCACACACATAAAATAGAAAAAAAAAAAAGATGATTCTCACCTGTCCTCCGTTCCCTCGGCGGCCTTCCTGCAGATGTGGCCCGCAGGCACCACAGAGTCCGACCCCTTGACGATCCCGACCTGGTCCAGGAGGAGCCGCCGACAGCAGCGCTGCATTGCCGCACACAGACTGTCTCCCAGCACTGCATTTTCAATGTCAGCCGCCGGCCAATCAGAGGCCAGCAGCTGATAGCTGCGTATGGCAATGACGTCATACTCGCTGCGCCGACACGCAGATATCAGCTGCTGGCCTCTGATTGGCCGGCGGCTGGCATTGGAAATGCAGTGCTGGGAAACAGTCTCTGTGCGGCAATGCAGCGCTGCTGTCGGCGGCTCCTCCTGGACCAGGTCGGGATCGTCAAGGGGTCTGTGCCTGCGGGCCGCATAAAGCAGCCTCAGGGGCCGCATGCGGCCCGCGGGCCGCGTGTTTGAGACCCCTGTATTATATAGAGTCATTACACACAGAGGGATCTATTATATAGAGTCATTACACACAGAGGGATCTATTATATAGAGTCATTACACACAGAGGGATCTGTTATATAGAGTCATTACACACAGAGGGATCTGTTATATAGTCATTACACGCAGAGGGATCTATTATATAGAGTCATTACACGCAGAGCGATCTATTATATAGAGTCATTACACGCAGAGCGATCTATTATATAGAGTCATTACAAGCAGAGGGATCTATTATATAGAGTCATTACACGCAGAGGGATCTATTATATAGAGTCATTACACGCAGAGGGATCTATTATATAGAGTCATTACACGCAGAGGGATCTATTATATAGTCGTCACACGCAGAGGGATCTATTATATAGAGTCGTCACACGCAGAGGGATCTATTATATAGAGTCGTCACACGCAGAGGGATCTATTATATAGAGTCGTCACACGCAGAGGGATCTATTATATAGAGTCGTCACACGCAGAGGGATCTATTATATAGAATCGTCACACGCAGAGGGATCTATTATATAGAATCGTCACACGCAGAGGGATCTATTATATAGAGTCGTCACACGCAGAGGGATCTATTATATAGAGTCATTACACACAGAGGGATCTATTATAGAGTCATTACACACAGAGGGATCTATTATATAGAGTCATTACACACAGAGGGATCTATTATATAGAGTCATTACACACAGAGGGATCTATTATGTAGAGTCATTACACACAGAGGGATCTATTATATAGAGTCATTACACGGGGAGGGATCTATTATATAGAGTCATTACACTGGGAGGGACCTATTATATAGAGTTATTACACGGGGAGGGACCTATTATATAGAGTCATTACACGCAGAGGGACCTATTATATAGAGTCATTACACACAGAGGGACCTATTATATAGAGTCATTACACAGAGGGATCTATTCTATAGTATCATTACACACAGAGGGATCTATTCTATAGAGTCATTACACACAGATGGATCTATTCTATAGAGTCATTACACACAGAGGGATCCATTCTATAGAGTCATTATGTGGCACCCCAGGGGTCTGGTTTCCACAATAATAGCAATATTATGTCTGAGAGCAGGTGGGAGGTCTCTTGGTCAGGGATCTTATCCAGGCCACACCTCCTGCCCAGTCCTGGGAGGGGAAGAACTTCCCCTATATAAACCTGGGGCTGAGGCAGGGTTAGGAGAGAGAGAGAGAGAGAACAAGAGTAGAGAAGAGAAGTAGCATAGGAAGAAACAACAGGAGCTCTGTGGGAGCAGTGCTACAAGGAGTCAGGGGCTGGCAGCTGCAGAGCTCGCCCTGACTGAGAAGTTATCACCGGACCCGGAGTCCGAGGCTGTGGGGACTAATCCTTACCCAGCAGCAGAAACTGACCGGCAGGGGATTGCAGGTCCTCTGGCCCAGAAACCCGAAGGCACGGTCACACGCGTGGGACCAGCACCACCATCGTGGAGCGGAAGCCATTAGAAGGCCCCGAGTCACCGGCCATACGGGTGAGCACCACACGGTACACTCAGGGACGTGGGCTACTTTAACCCGCCTCTAGCAAGGTAGCCAGAAGAGTACAGTTAGCTGGGAAGGCCTACAACTCCGCCTGGCCAGGGGAGATCCCATCTGCTCAAGGACTGACCAGGCCCCGATCGCTAGCAAGTACTCCGGGAGGGTCTATCTTTGTCACCAGTAAAGACCCTGAACTACACGCATCGTCTCTGAGTGGTTCCTGCTACCCCCATCATCCACGTCGGCTGCCCTGAGGCCATACCCCTCCCGTTGGGGGTTATACCATCCCTGCTGCACCATCCTTCCACTGGCCTCAGCGGTCTGCCCTGCAGCGGCAGCTCCAAAGCTGCATTCAACGGGTGGCGTAGTCATCCAACATCTACTGCTAGTAGACTCGCCACTTAGTTTGACTCCCTGGGCACGGACCGGGTCACCGCCACGAGACTACTACCCCCATCTGATCTGGCTCCGGGTAAGCCCCCGTGCACGCGATTCCGCACGACACAGAAGGCCCAGGGGCGCGTCAACTTCACACAGAGGGATCTATTCTATAGAGTCATTACACACAGAGGGATCCATTCTATAGAGTCATTACACACAGAGGGATCTATTATATAGTCATTACACACAGAGGGATCTATTATATAGAGTCATTACACACAGAGGGATATATTATATAGAGTCATTACACACAGAGGGATATATTATGTAGAGTCATTACACACAGAGGGATCTATTATAGAGTCATTACACACAGAGGGATCTATTATATAGAGTCATTACACACAGAGGGATCTGTTATATAGTCATTACACGCAGAGGGATCTATTATATAGAGTCATTACAGGCAGAGCGATCTATTATATAGAGTCATTACAGGCAGAGCGATCTATTATATAGAGTCATTACAGGCAGAGGGATCTATTATATAGAATGATTACACGCAGAGGGATCTATTATATAGAGTCATTACACACAGAGGGACCTATTATATAGAGTCATTACACACAGAGGGATCTATTATGGAGTCATTACACGCAGAGGGATCTATTCTATAGAGTCATTACACGCAGAGGGATCTATTCTATAGAGTCATTACACACAGAGGGATCTATTCTATAGAGTCATTACACACAGAGGGATCTATTCTATAGAGTCATTACACACAGAGGGATCTATTCTATAGAGTCATTACACACAGAGGGATCTATTCTATAGAGTCATTACACAGAGGGATCTATTCTATAGAATCATTACACACAGAGGGATCTATTCTATAGAGTCATTACACACAGATGGATCTATTCTATAGAGTCATTACACACAGAGGGATCCATTCTATAGAGTCATTATGTGGCACCCCAGGGGTCTGGTTTCCACAATAATAGCAATATTATGTCTGAGAGCAGGTGGGAGGTCTCTTGGTCAGGGATCTTATGCATGCCACACCTCCTGCCCAGTCCTGGGAGGGGAAGAACTTCCCCTATATAAACCTGGGGCTGAGGCAGGGTTAGGAGAGAGAGAGAGAGAACAAGAGTAGAGAAGAGAAGTAGCATAGGAAGAAACAACAGGAGCTCTGTGGGAGCAGTGCTACAAGGAGTCAGGGGCTGGCAGCTGCAGAGCTCGCCCTGACTGAGAAGTTATCACCGGACCCGGAGTCCGAGGCTGTGGGGACTAATCCTTACCCAGCAGCAGAAACTGACCGGCAGGGGATTGCAGGTCCTCTGGCCCAGAAACCCGAAGGCACGGTCACACGCGTGGGACCAGCACCGCCATCGTGGAGCAGAAGCCATTAGAAGGCCCCGAGTCACCGGCCATACGGGTGAGCACCACACGGTACACTCAGGGACGTGGGCTACTTTTACCCGCCTCTAGCAAGGTAGCCAGAAGAGTACAGTTAGCTGGGAAGGCCTACAACTCCGCCTGGCCAGGGGAGATCCCATCTGCTCAAGGACTGACCAGGCCCCGATCGCTAGCAAGTACTCCGGGAGGGTCTATCTTTGTCACCAGTAAAGACCCTGAACTACACGCATCGTCTCTGAGTGGTTCCTGCTACCCCCATCATCCACGTCGGCTGCCCTGAGGCCATACCCCTCCCGTTGGGGGTTATACCATCCCCGCTGCACCATCCTTCCACCGGCCTCAACGGTCTGCCCTGCAGCGGCAGCTCCAAAGCTGCATTCAACGGGTGGCGTAGTCATCCAACATCTACTGCTAGTAGACTCGCCACTTAGTTTGACTCCCTGGGCACGGACCGGGTCACCGCCACGAGACTACTACCCCCATCTGATCTGGCTCCGGGTAAGCCCACGTGCACGCGATTCCGCACGACACAGAAGGCCAAGGGGCGCGTCAACTTCACACAGAGGGATCTATTCTATAGAGTCATTACACGCAGAGGGATCTATTATATAGAGACGTTACACGCAGAGCGATCTATTATATAGAGTCATTACAGGCAGAGCGATCTATTATATAGTCATTACACGCAGAGGGATCTATTATATAAAGTCATTACACGCAGAGGGATCTATTATATAGAGTCATTACACGCAGAGGGATCTATTATATAGAGTCGACACACGCAGAGGGATCTATTATATAGAGTCGACACACGCAGAGGGATCTATTATATAGAGTCGACACACGCAGAGGGATCTATTATATAGAGTCGTTACACGCAGAGGGATCTATTATATAGAGACGTTACACGCAGAGGGATCTATTATATAGAGACATTACACGCAGAGTGATCTATTATATAGTCATTACACACAGAGTGATCTATTATATAGTCATTACACACAGAGGGATCTATTATATAGAGTCATTACACAGAGGGATCTATTATATAGTCATTACACACAGAGGGATCTATTATATAGTCATTACACACAGAGGGATCTATTATAGAGTAATTACACACAGAGGGATCTGTTATATAGAGTCATTACACACAGAGGGATCTATAATAGAGTCATTACACACAGAGGGATCTATTAGAGTCATTACACACAGAGGGATCTATTATATAGAGTCATTACACGCAGAGGGATCTATTATATAGTCATTACACGCAGAGGGATCTATTATATAGAGTCATTACACGCAGAGCGATCTATTATATAGAGTCATTACATGCAGAGGGATCTATTATAGAGTCATTACAAGCAGAGCGATCTATTATATAGAGTCATTACACACAGAGGGATCTATTATATAGAGTCATTACACAGAGGGATCTATTATATAGTAATTACACACAGAGGGATTATATAGAGTCATTACACACAGAGGGACCTGTTATATAGAGTCATTACACACAGAGGGATCTATTATATAGAGTCATTACACACAGAGGGATCTATTATATAGAGTCATTACACGCAGAGGGATCTATTATATAGTCATTACACGCAGAGGGATCTATTATATAGAGTCATTACAAGCAGAGCGATCTATTATATAGAGTCATTACACGCAGAGCGATCTATTATATAGAGTTATTACACGCAGAGGGATCTATTATATAGAGTCATTACACGCAGAGGGATCTATTATATAGAGTCATTACACGCAGAGGGATCTATTATATAGAGTCATTACACGCAGGGGGATCTATTATATAGAATCATTACACGCAGAGGGATCTATTATATAGTCATTACACGCAGAGGGATCTATTATATAGAGTCGTTACACAAAGAGGGATCTATTATATAGAGTCGTTACACAAAGAGGGATCTATTATATAGAGTCATTACAAGCAGAGCGATCTATTATATAGAGTCATTACAAGCAGAGCGATCTATTATATAGAGTCATTACACGCAGAGGGATCTGTTATATAGAGACATTACACACAGAGTGATCTATTATATCAGGGGTCTCAAACTCGGCTGGGTATATGGGCCGCACATGGAAAAAATTTGAATTTGGGGGGCCGCATTCTTTGTTCAATGAGACATCTTTAGTGATACCATTTTTTTTTTGTATACACCTTTTGAACATTTTTTCCGTGTTTATTTTTTTATAGCTTGGGTCGTTATGGATGTGGTGATGATAAACGTGCACTTTTTTGTGTTTACTTTAGTTTACATATAAAACAGCATTTTTAGTGCCCAATATTTTTTCATGCTTTATTTTTATATTTTAGATTTTTACAATTTTGTTTCCCCCAATTGGCCACATTCAGTAATATCGTCTTACAATTAGCATCATATAGTAATAATGGCAAACATCTTGTACTAATGTGCCCCATCCCGGTCCCCATCCTGTGGCTATGTGCCCCATCCAGGTCCCCATCCTGTGGCTATGTGCCCCATCCCGGTCCCCATCCTGTGGCTATGTGCCCCATCCCGGTCCCCATCCTGTGGCTATGTGCCCCATCCAGGTCCCCATCTTGTGGCTATGTGCCCCATCCAGGTCCCCATCTTGTGGCTATGTGCCCCATCCAGGTCCCCATCTTGTGGCTATGTGCCCCATCCAGGTCCCCATCTTGTGGCTATGTGCCCCATCCAGGTCCCCATCTTGTGGCTATGTGCCCCATCCAGGTCCCCATCTTGTGGCTATGTGCCCCATCCAGGTCCCCATCTTGAGGCTATGTGCCCCATCCAGGTCCCCATCTTGAGGCTATGTGCCCCATCCAGGTCCCCATCTTGAGGCTATGTGCCCCATCCGGGTCCCCATCCTGTGGCTATGTGCCCCATCCGGGTCCCCATCCTGTGGCTATGTGCCCCATCCCGGTCCCCATCCTGTGGCTATGTGCCCCATCCAGGTCCCCATCCTGTGGCTATGTGCCCCATCCAGGTCCCCATCTTGTGGCTATGTGCCCCATCCAGGTCCCCATCTTGTGGCTATGTGCCCCATCCAGGTCCCCATCTTGTGGCTATGTGCCCCATCCAGGTCCCCATCTTGAGGCTATGTGCCCCATCCAGGTCCCCATCTTGAGGCTATGTGCCCCATCCAGGTCCCCATCTTGAGGCTATGTGCCCCATCCAGGTCCCCATCTTGAGGCTATGTGCCCCATCCGGGTCCCCATCCTGTGGCTATGTGCCCCATCCCGGTCCCCATCCTGTGGCTATGTGCCCCATCCCGGTCCCCATCCTGTGGCTATGTGCCCCATCCAGGTCCCCATCCTGTGGCTATGTGCCCCATCCAGGTCCCCATCCTGTGGCTATGTGCCCCATCCAGGTCCCCATCCTGTGGCTATGTGCCCCATCCAGGTCCCCATCCTGTGGCTATGTGCCCCATCCAGGTCCCCATCCTGTGGCTATGTGCCCCATCCAGGTCCCCATCCTGTGGCTATGTGCCCCATCCAGGTCCCCATCCTGTGGCTATGTGCCCCATCCAGGTCCCCATCTTGTGGCTATGTGCCCCATCCAGGTCCCCATCTTGTGGCTATGTGCCCCATCCAGGTCCCCTCTTGTGACTATGTGCCCCATCCAGGTCCCCTCTTGTGGCTATGTGCCCCATCCAGGTCCCCTCTTGTGGCTATGTGCCCCCTGTTCTTCACACACATAAAATAGAAAAAAAAAAAAGATGATTCTCACCTGTCCTCCGTTCCCTCGGCGGCCTTCCTGCAGATGTGGCCCTCAGGCACCACAGAGTCCGACCCCTTGACGATCCCGACCTGGTCCAGGAGGAGCCGCCGACAGCAGCGCTGCATTGCCGCACACAGACTGTCTCCCAGCACTGCATTTTCAATGTCAGGCGCCGGCCAATCAGAGGCCAGCAGCTGATAGCTGCGTATGGCAATGACGTCATACTCGCTGCGCCGACACGCAGATATCAGCTGCTGGCCTCTGATTGGCCGGCGGCTGGCATTGGAAATGCAGTGCTGGGAAACAGTCTCTGTGCGGCAATGCAGCGCTGCTGTCGGCGGCTCCTCCTGGACCAGGTCGGGATCGCCAAGGGGTCTGTGCCTGCGGGGCGCATAAAGCAGCCTCAGGGGCCGCATGCGGCCCGCGGGCCGCGTGTTTGAGACCCCTGTATTATATAGAGTCATTACACACAGAGGGATCTATTCTATAGAGTCATTACACACAGAGGGATCTATTCTATAGAGTCATTACACACAGAGGGATCTGTTATATAGAGTCATTACACACAGAGGGATCTGTTATATAGTCATTACACGCAGAGGGATCTATTATATAGAGTCATTACACGCAGAGCGATCTATTATATAGTCAGTACACGCAGAGCGATCTATTATATAGAGTCATTACACGCAGAGCGATCTATTATATAGAGTCATTACACGCAGAGCGATCTATTATATAGAGTCATTACACGCAGAGGGATCTATTATATAAAGTCGTTACACGCAGAGGGATCTATTATATAGAGTCGTCACACGCAGAGGGATCTATTATATAGAGTCGTTACACAAAGAGGGATCTATTATATAGAGTCATTACACACAGAGGGATCTATTATATAGAGTCATTACACATAGAGTGATCTATTATATAGTCATTACACAGAGGGATTATATGGAGTCATTACACACAGAGGGATCTATTATATAGAGTCATTACACAGAGGAATCTATTATATAGAGTCATTACACACAGAGGGATCTATTATATAGAGTCATTACACACAGAGGGATCTATTATATAGAGTCATTACACACAGAGGGATCTATTATATAGTCATTACACACAGAGGGATCTATTATATAGTCATTACACGCAGAGGGATCTGTTATATAGAGTCATTACACACAGAGGGATCTATTATATAGAGTCATTACACACAGAGGGATCTATTATATAGTCACTACACACAGAGGAATCTATTATATAGAGTCATTACACACAGAGGAATCTATTACATAGAGTCATTACACACAGAGGGATCTATTATATAGAGTCATTACACACAGAGGGATCTATTATATAGAGTCATTACACGCAGAGGGATCTGTTATATAGTCATTACACGCAGAGGGATCTATTATATAGAGTCGTTACACGCAGAGGGATCTATTATATAGAGTCGTTACACAAAGAGGGATCTATTATATAGAGTCGTTACACAAAGAGGGATCTATTATATAGAGTCGTCACACGCAGAGGGATCTATTATATAGAGTCGTCACACGCAGAGGGATCTATTATATAGAGTCGTCACACGCAGAGGGATCTATTATATAGAGTCGTTACACGCAGAGGGATCTATTATATAGAGTCATTACATGCAGAGGGATCTATTATATAGAGTCATTACAAGCAGAGCGATCTATTATATAGAGTCATTACACACAGAGGGATCTATTATATAGAGTCATTACACGCAGAGGGATCTGTTATATAGTCATTACACACAGAGGGATCTATTATATAGAGTCATTACACGCAGAGGGATCTATTATATAGAGTCATTACACGCAGAGGGATCTATTATATAGAGTCATTACACGCAGAGGGATCTATTATATAGAGTCATTACACGCAGAGGGATCTATTATATTACACGCAGAGGGATCTATTATATAGAGTCATTACAAGTAGAGCGATCTATTATATAGAGTCATTACACGCAGAGGGATCTATTATATAGAGTCATTACACGCAGAGGGATCTATTATATAGAGTCATTACACGCAGAGGGATCTATTATATAGAGTCATTACACGCAGAGGGATCTATTATATAGAGTCATTACACGCAGAGGGATCTATTATATAGAGTCATTACACGCAGAGGGATCTATTATATAGAGTCATTACACGCAGGGGGATCTATTATATAGAGTCATTACACGCAGAGGGATCTATTATATAGTCATTACACGCAGAGGGATCTATTATAGAGTCATTACACGCAGAGGGATCTATTATATAGAGTCGTTACACACAGAGGGATCTATTATATAGAGTCGTTACACGCAGAGGGATCTATTATATAGAGTCGTTACACGCAGAGGGATCTATTATATAGAGTCGTTACACAAAGAAGGATCTATTATATAGAGTCGTCACACGCAGAGGGATCTATTATATAGAGTCGTCACACGCAGAGGGATCTATTATATAGAGTCGTTACACGCAGAGGGATCTATTATATAGAGTCATTACACGCAGAGGGATCTATTATATAGAGTCATTACACGCAGAGGGATCTATTATATAGAGTCATTACACGCAGAGGGATCTATTATATAGAGTCGTTACACGCAGAGGGATCTATTATATAGACTCGTTACACGCAGAGGGATATATTATATAGACTCGTTACACGCAGAGGGATCTATTATATAGAGTCATTACACACAGAGTGATCTATTATATAGAGTCATTACACGCAGAGGGATCTATTATATAGTCATTACACACAGAGGGACCTATTATATAGAGTCATTACACATAGAGGGACCTATTATATAGAGTCATTACACGCAGAGGGATCTATTATATAGAGTCATTACACACAGAGGGACCTATAATATAGAGTCATTACACGCAGAGGGATCTATTATATAGTCATTACAAAAAAGAGGGATCTATTATATAGAGTCATTACACGCAGAGGGATCTATTATATAGTCATTACAAGCAGAGCGATCTATTATATAGAGTCATTACACGCAGAGGGATCTATTATATAGAGTCATTACAAGCAGAGCGATCTATTATATAGAGTCATTACACGCAGAGGGATCTGTTATATAGAGACATTACACACAGAGTGATCTATTATATCAGGGGTCTCAAACTCGGCTGGGTATATGGGCCGCACATGGAAAAAATTTGAATTTGGGGGGCCGCATTCTTTGTTCAATGAGACATTTTTAGTGATACCATTTTTTTTTGTATACACCTTTTGAACATTTTTTCCGTGTTTATTTTTTTATAGCTTGGGTCGTTATGGATGTGGTGATGATAAACGTGCACTTTTTTGTGTTTACTTTAGTTTACATATAAAACAGCATTTTTAGTGCCCAATATTTTTTCATGCTTTATTTTTATTTTTTAGATTTTTACAATTTTGTTTCCCCCAATTGGCCACATTCAGTAATATTGTCTTACAATTAGCATCATATAGTAATAATGGCAAACATCTTGTACTAATGTGCCCCATCCAGGTCCCCATCTTGTGGCTATGTGCCCCATCCCGGTCCCCATCTTGTGGCTATGTGCCCCATCCAGGTCTCCATCTTGTGGCTATGTGCCCCATCCAGGTCTCCATCTTGTGGCTATGTGCCTCATCCAGGTCTCCATCTTGTGGCTATGTGCCCCATCCAGGTCCACATCCTGTGGCTATGTGCCCCATCCCGGTCCCCATCTTGTGGCTATGTGCCCCATCCCGGTCCCCATCCTGTGGCTATGTGCCCCATCCCGGTCCCCATCTTGTGGCTATGTGCCCCATCCCGGTCCCCATCTTATGGCTATGTGCCCCATCCCGGTCCCCATCTTGTGGCTATGTGCCCCATCCCGGTCCCCATCTTGTGGCTATGTGCCCCATCCCGGTCCCCATCTTGTGGCTATGTGCCCCATCCCGGTCCCCATCTTGTGGCTATGTGCCCCATCCCGGTCCCCATCTTGAGGCTATGTGCCCCATCCGGGTCCCCATCTTGAGGCTATGTGCCCCATCCGGGTCCCCATCCTGTGGCTATGTGCCCCATCCCGGTCCCCATCTTGAGGCTATGTGCCCCATCCGGGTCCCCATCTTGAGGCTATGTGCCCCATCCGGGTCCCCATCCTGTGGCTATGTGCCCCATCCCGGTCCCCATCCTGTGGCTATGTGCCCCATCCCGGTCCCCATCCTGTGGCTATGTGCCCCATCCCGGTCCCCAACCTGTGGCTATGTGCCCCATCCAGGTCCACAACCTGTGGCTATGTGCCCCATCCAGGTCCACAACCTGTGGCTATGTGCCCCATCCAGGTCCACATCCTGTGGCTATGTGCCCCATCCAGGTCCACATCCTGTGGCTATGTGCCCCATCCAGGTCCACATCCTGTGGCTATGTGCCCCATCCAGGTCCACATCCTGTGGCTATGTGCCCCATCCAGGTCCCCATCTTGTGGCTATGTGCCCCATCCAGGTCCCCATCCTGTGGCTATGTGCCCCATCCAGGTCCCCATCTTGTGGCTATGTGCCCCATCCAGGTCCCCTCTTGTGGCTATGTGCCCCATCCAGGTCCCCTCTTGTGGCTATGTGCCCCATCCAGGTCCCCTCTTGTGGCTATGTGCCCCCTGTTCTTCACACACATAAAATAGAAAAAAAAAAGATGATTCTCACCTGTCCTCCGTTCCCTCGGCTGCCTTCCTGCAGATGTGGCCCGCAGGCACCACAGAGTCCGACCCCTTGACGATCCCGACCTGGTCCAGGAGGAGCCGCCGACAGCAGCGCTGCATTGCCGCACACAGACTGTCTCCCAGCACTGCATTTTCAATGTCAGCCGCCGGCCAATCAGAGGCCAGCAGCTGATAGCTGCGTATGGCAATGACGTCATACTCGCTGCGCCGACACGCAGATATCAGCTGCTGGCCTCTGATTGGCCGGCGGCTGGCATTGGAAATGCAGTGCTGGGAAACAGTCTCTGTGCGGCAATGCAGCGCTGCTGTCGGCGGCTCCTCCTGGACCAGGTCGGGATCGTCAAGGGGTCTGTGCCTGCGGGCCGCATAAAGCAGCCTCAGGGGCCGCATGCGGCCCGCGGGCCGCGTGTTTGAGACCCCTGTATTATATAGAGTCATTACACACAGAGGGATCTATTATATAGAGTCATTACACACAGAGGGATCTATTCTATAGAGTCATTACACACAGATGGATCTATTCTATAGAGTCATTACACACAGAGGGATCCATTCTATAGAGTCATTACACACAGAGGGATCTGTTATATAGAGTCATTACACACAGAGGGATCTATTATATAGAGTCATTACACGCAGAGCGATCTATTATATAGAGTCATTACACACAGAGGGATCTGTTATAGAGTCATTACACACAGAGGGATCTATTATATAGTCATTACAAGCAGAGGGATCTATTATATAGAGTCATTATACGCAGAAGGATCTATTATATAGAGTCATTACACGCAGAGGGATCTATTATATAGTCATTACACGCAGAGGGATCTATTATATAGTCATTACACGCAGAGGGATCTATTATATAGAGTCATTACACGCAGAGGGATCTATTATATAGTCATTACACGCAGAGGGATCTATTATATAGTCATTACACGCAGAGGGATCTATTATATAGAGTCAATACAAGCAGAGAGATCTATTATATAGAGTCATTACACGCAGAAGGATCTATTATATAGAGTCATTACACGCAGAGGGATCTATTATATAGAGTCATTACACGCAGAGGGATCTATTATATAGTCGTTACACAAAGAGGGATCTATTATATAGAGTCGTCACACGCAGAGGGATCTATTATATAGAGTCGTTACACGCAGAGGGATCTATTATATAGAGTCATTACACGCAGAGGGATCTATTATATAGAGTCGTTACACGCAGAGGGATCTATTATATAGAGTCATTACACGCAGAGGGATCTATTATATAGAGTCGTTACACGCAGAGGGATCTATTATATAGTCATTACACGCAGAGGGATCTATTATATAGAGTCATTACACGCAGAGGGATCTATTATATAGTCATTACACGCAGAGGGATCTATTATACAGTCATTACACGCAGAGGGATCTATTATATAGAGTCATTACACGCAGAGGGATCTATTATATAGAGTCATTACACGCAGAGGGATCTATTATATAGAGTCATTACACGCAGAGGGATCTATTATATAGAGTCATTACACGCAGAGGGATCTATTATATAGAGTCATTACACGCAGAGGGATCTATTATATAGAGTCATTACACGCAGAGGGATCTATTATATAGAGTTATTACACGCAGAGGGATCTATTATATAGTCATTACACGCAGAGGGATCTATTATATAGAGTCATTACACGCAGAGGGATCTATTATATAGTCGTTACACAAAGAGGGATCTATTATATAGAGTCGTCACACGCAGAGGGATCTATTATATAGTCGTTACACGCAGAGGGATCTATTATGTAGAGTCATTACACGCAGGGGGATCTATTATATAGAGTCATTACACACAGAGGGATCTATTATAGAGTCATTACACACAGAGGGATCTATTATATAGAGTCATTGCAAAAAAGAGGGATCTATTATATAGAGTCATTACACACGGAGTGATCTATTATATAGAGTCATTACACACGGAGGGATCTATTATATAGAGTCATTACACACGGAGGGATCTATTATATAGAGTCATTACACACGGAGGGATCTATTATATAGAGCCATTACACACGGAGGGATCTATTATATAGAGTCATTACACACACACAGAGGGATCTATTATATAGAGTCATTACACTCAGTAAATGCCTCAATACTTGGTCGGCTCCTTGTGCATCAACTACTGCATCAATGCGGCAATGTGGCATGGAGGGATCAGCCTGTGGCATGGAGGGATCAGCCTGTGGCATGGAGGGATCAGCCTGTGGCCCTGCTGAGGGGTTATGGAAGCCCAGGTGGCTTTGATAGCTGCCTTCAGCTCGTCTGCATTGTTGGCTCTGGGGTCTCTCATCTTCCACTTGACAATACCCCATAGATTCTCTATAATAGATCCTCTATGGGGTTAAGGTCAGGCGAGTTTGCGGCCAATCAAGCACAGTAATACTGTTGTGTGTAAACCAGGTATTGGTACTTTTGGCCGTGTGGACAGGGGCCAAGTCCTGCTGGAGAATGACATTTCCATCTCCATAAAGCTTGTCGGCAGAGGGAAGCATGAAGGGCTGTAAAATGTCCTGGTAGACGGCTGCTTGATATAAACACAGTGGACAGGGCCGGCCCCAGGTTTTTCTGGGCCCCGGGCGAAAGAGTCTCAGTGGCCCCTCTAACACATACCACGATTCATGATGCACAGATACCGCAGAGAAATATATATATATATATATATATATATATATATATATATATATATATATATATATATATATATATATATATATATATATATATATATATATATATATATATATATATATATATATATATATATATATATATATAGTACTAGGCCGAAGATTTCACTTCTTACATTACATGAGTGATATCTACTGTAAATTCCACAATAGCTCAGAAACCGGCGAATCCTCACAGCGCACAGTGTAGACCGAACAGTATAGTCCTCCATACAGTATTATGGCCCCCATATAACACTCCACACAGTATACTGGCCCCCATATAATGCTCCATGCAAGCTGGGCCCCATAACTCCATACATAAAAGAATAAAAAAAATCAAATACTCACCTCACCTGCTGCCGCTGCTCTCATCGCTGCTGCCGCTGCTCTCACCTGCTGCCGCTGCTCTCACCTGCTGCCGCTGCTCTCACTTGCTGCCGCTGCTCTCACCTGCTGCCGCCGCTGCTCTCACCTGCTACCGCTGCTCTCACCTGCTACCGCTGCTCTCACCTGCTGCCGCTGCTCTGAACACCTCAGCGTCGCCATCTTCCCGCGCTCTGCCACACTGACTGCTTAGCAGAAGGCATGGTGGAAAAACGTCATCACGCCCTCTGACCTGAGATGTCACAGTCAGGAGAGGAGGAAGACACCGGAGCTGTGGAGGCACGGGTAGAGGTAAGTATTGCTCAGGGCCCTGATATCCGGCACAAGGGGGGGCCCCACTCGCAGGAGCTGGCATCGGTCTCCTCTGCTCACAGGCTCCATAGCACACCAGGGTGCCCGACAGCGAGTGGGTCTCCGCCTGCTCAGGGCCCTGGCACTTGCCCAGGTGTTGACGCCGGGCCTGACAGCGGACCTACACCAGCAGATGACATGGCTCCCCAAACCATTACACATGACATGGCTCCCCAAACATCACTAGTCTTCCTCATGATTGTGGAGCCTACTGAAACAGACTAAGTGACCTTTATAAATGCATAGGAAGCTTTTGCAGGTGTTTTTTGTTAATTATTCTAATTTACTGAGATAATAACGTTTGTCTTTTCATTGCCTGTAAGCCATAATCATCAACATTAACAGAAATAAACACGTGAAATAGATCCCTCTGCGTGTAATGACTCTATATAATAGATCCCTCTGCGTGTAATGACTCTATATAATAGATCCCTCTGCGTGTAATGACTCTATATAATATAGGAGGTTGTCTATTTGTATTGAAGAACTGAAATAAATTCACTTTTTGATGATATTCTAATTGTCATCATTTACGTTTTAAAAATTACAAAAAGGAAAATGGGTCGATGCAAAAGTTTGGGCGCCCTTGGAGATCTGTGTGCTCAGATAACTTTGACCAAGATTTCAGACCTTATTTAGCCTGTTAGGGCTATGATTTGTTCACTATCATCGTTAGGAAAGGCCGGTGATGCAAATTTCTCAGCTTTAGAAAAACCTCCTCTAACCTTGTGCCAAAAACCAGCAGCCGCCATGGGGTCTTCTAAGCAGCGGCCGAGCACTGAGAATGGTGAAGGCCACAAAGCAGGAGAAGCTATAAGAGAGCAAAGTGTTTTCAAGTTGCCCTTTCCTCAGTTCAAAATGTAATTAAGAAAAGGCAGCTACCAAGAACAGTGGAGGTCAAGATAAGGTCTGGAAGACCAAGCAAAACTTCAATGAGAGCTGTTTGTAGGATTGCTAGACAGGCAAATCAGAACCCCCACTTCACTGCAAAAAGACCTTCAGAAAGATTTAGCAGACTCTGGAGTTGTGGTACATTGTTCAGAGACACCTGCACAAATATGGCTTCACATCATAAAATTCAGCCTCAGAAGTGCAAAACAACATCTAAACAAGCCTGGTGCATTTTGGAAACAAGTCCTGTGGACAGATGAGGTTAAAATAGAAATCTTTGGCCACAATGATCAAAGATATGTGTGGAGAACAAAGGGCACAGAATTTCAGGAAAAGAACATCTCCCCAACCATTGGTGATGGATCAATCATGCTTTGGGGTTGTGATGAAACCAATGGCACAGGGAACATCTCACGGGTAGAGGGAAGAAAGGAATCAATGAAATTTCAACAAATTCTTGATGCAAACATAACACCATTGTCAGGCAAAAGGTATTTTTGCCCGAGTTTTTAAAAATGAGAGATGTTTTAAAAAAGGAAAAAAAAAACCCCACACCCTATCTGTTTGTAAGTGAAGACATAGAACTCACTTTTGCTTTTCCCCAAACCAGGAATTTTTATGACCCGCCATAAAACCTCAGTCCAGGGCAAGCGCTGGTACAAACCGGAAAATCCCTCCAAAAAATCCCATTGTTTAATGGTACAAACGTTTTATGCCAATTTTAATCACGCACAGGTCTGACAGAAACATCGGAACCACGTTTTTGGAATGCTCACCTTTTTCCCATTACAATAGTATAACTTGCATAACTGAGGAAGGACCGGGAACTGAGATAATGGATTCTGAGCTTCTGAGCGTCATAGAGGTTTCATATTTAATATCTATCTTCATGAATATTGGTGACGGTCAAGATGATGTCTCCCTCTTGGATGTGGGACCCCCCCACACCAAGATATGGAATCTGAAGGATTTTTTAGGTCTTCTGCAGCTGGGTGGGCTCGCAAAGCCGAGCCCCCCTTGTAAGGTAAATAAGGGGTGTTCCCCAGAGTTTTGGCTGCTTACTAAAAAGCAAATCGGCCATTTTCAGGTCATTCTTCTCAGGGACGTCAAACGCACGCACATCACGCGGCGTAAGAAGAATCACCTCTAATTTCCGGGGAGCCGTCCCTCCCACAGAATCTGAGACCATCACCTTGTGAAGCAGGTTTTGCTATTACTTATCCCTTTTATTTTAATAACTGTTTATGCATACATGTAAATTGTCTCCTTTATAATATCTTGTATATCTTTTGTAAACACTGCCCACCTTTTGGGAGTAAATCATTATTATTTACCAGTTTCTTTCTTCTTGTCCTATGTCGAGCAAACACGTTCCTCACCCGCTAATTCACGTTACCTACCAGGTACCCGATCCACCTGTTAAGCGATCGGTGGTGGCAGTATACCAGTATTTATGTGATATTGTGGTTTGAGGGTGGCTGGTCGGAGGTATATATACGTTCCTGGAAGGAACTGGTGGTATATATACGTCCTGTCACATCACGTGCCACAATAGTCGACATAAATTAGAGCAGCTGCACCCGTGCTTATCCTCTGTCAATACCGTGTTTGACCAGCAGGATAAGGGGGCGCCAGAGAGCTGCAAGGTCTGACCCAAGAGTGGATGTTGTTTTCATGACAAATTGGTGGCAAGCGGTGGGATCATAGGACATTAGTGATCTGGTTTGAGCAATCATTCCTCTCACTAAAAACTTGCACAAAAGTTTTGAAGATCGAACTCAGTGTTTATTAGATCTGAGACAATACTGTATGTGTAGCAGTTACCCCTACCCTTCTTCGCTTTTTCTTTTCTATTTTTATTTTGGTGATCATGGTCGTAGTTGGGGAGTCCTGGTATCACCAGCAGAAAAAGGACACTCTTACTGGAATATGTATAATCAAAGGCATTGACCCCCACGGCAAAAGCAAAGAACAAATGATTTCTGAACTGTTACAAGATGCTGCAGAGCCCGTCCGACAGCAGAGCCCTGATGAGGGGGCGGCCAGCCAGGGCCCGGATGGTGTTGCTGCCGGGGTCCAACCGGTGATTGCCAGCCATACCCGCAACCAGGGTAGTGTGGACCCCCACCTGCAGATGGCCTTGGAGGAGCTCGCCACAGACAATCATGATGGACGACTGGAGCTGATCCTGAAATTCCAGGAGCGGGCTGAGCGACAAGCTGACCGAGAGGCTGCTGAGCGACAAGCTGACTGACAACACCAGCTGGAGCTAGCCCGGATTCAGAAGGAGTCGCCCTCTACGCAGACCCGTGAGTCCAACAGTGCCAGCTGCTTTAAACCTCGTCCTGAGCACTTCCCTGTGATGGAAAAGGATGGGGACTTGGACACATTTCTGCGAGGCTTTGAAAAGGCCTGCAGGCAGTATCAGCTGCCCATGGACCAATGGGCAAGATATTTGACTCCAGGGCTCCGAGGAAAAGCTTTGGAGGTGTTTGCTTCCCTCCCTCGTGAGCAGGATGGAGACTATGAGGCCGTCAAGCAGGCCCTGATAAAAAAGTACCAGCTGACTCCGGAGGTTTACCGGAAAAAATTCAGAACCCTCCAACGTGGACCACAGGACACCTACCGTGATGTGGTAGACGGGCTCAGAATCAACTTTGAGCAGTGGATCCAAGGACTGTCAGCGACCACCTTTGAGCAGCTAAAGGACCTGATGGTGAAAGACCAGTTCCTGCATCTGTGTCCGACTGAGGTACGGCAGTTCGTGATGGATCGGGAGCCACCTGATGCCAATAAAGCAGCGCAGATCGCAGACACCTACGAGGCCAACCGGAGACCAGAGGTGCGGAAGCCGGTCGTCGCCAGCTGGAAAGGGGGTAAGCCATCAACCACCATCCCTGCCCCTGCCAGCCGACCTTCCGGAGGCCTTTTTCCCGTTGCCAAGGCCCTGCCTGCATCCGATGCCCGCAGGTGTTATTCCTGCAACCAGACTGGTCATCTCAGCGCCACTTGCCCAGAGAAGCAGAGGAAGAACCCCCCATCCAAGGTCCCAGGGCCTAATGCCTCAGTTCTTTTGGTGGGAGGGCCGGTTGGAAGGGCCTGTGAAAACTTTCAGTCTGTCAGGGTGGGGAACACTCTCACTGTAGGCCTCAAGGACACCGGGGCCGAACGAACCCTCATCCGACCCGAACTGGTGTCCCCTGAAGCGCTTATTCCAGGAAAGACCCTGACTGTCACTGGGATTGGGGGCGTCCGATGCCCCTTGCCCATGGCCCGGGTTTTTATTGATTGGGGTGCGGGGAGTGGGGTGAAGGAAGTGGGAGTATCCAAAAACCTACCTGCAAATGTTTTGTTGGGAACTGATTTGGGGAGGATGTTTGCTTATTATGTCCCTGACACCCCTCCCCGATCTGATACGGTTGGTAAGGTTAATGCTAATAATGTGAATGTCAATGCTTTACATGATAATGAATGGATGATGATGATGAAGATGAATGAATGGATGATGATGATGAAGATGAATGAATGGATGATGATGATGAAGATGAATGAATGGATGATGATGATGAAGATGAATGAATGGATGATGATGATGAAGATGAATGAATGGATGATGATGATGAAGATGAATGAATGGATGATGATGATGAAGATGAATGAATGGATGATGATGATGAAGATGAATGAATGGATGATGATGATGATGATGAATATGATGATGAAGATGAATGATGATGATGAAGATGAATGATGATGATGAAGATGAATGATGATGATGAAGATGAATGATGATGATGAAGATGAATGATGATGATGAAGATGAATGATGATGATGAAGATGAATGATGAAGATGAATGATGATGATGAAGATGAATGATGAATGAAAGATGAATGATGAATGAGGAAGATGAAGATGAATGAGGAAGATGAAGATGAATGAGGAAGATGAATGAGGAAGATGAAGATGAAGATGAAGATGAATGAGGAAGATGAAGATGAAGATGAAGATGAAGATGAAGATGAAGATGAAGATGAAGATGAAGATGAAGATGAAGATGATGATGATGATGATGATGATGATGATGATGATGATGATGATGATGATGATGATGATGATGATGATGATGATGATGATGATGATGATGATGATGATGATGATGATGATGATGATGATCTGCGGGGTGATGTTGCTGAGGATCCCCTAGCAGGAGCAAATGTCAGTGCCAAGGGTAATGGGGAGAGGCACGAGGACCATGAAGCAGGTGGTGCTGTGCCAGTGACCAGTGTCACAACAGAAGGTGACCTGGCTGATGGTAGCTGCCGCATATGTAGCACTGTGACTGAGGTAATGGAGGATGATGGAGAAGTAGTTCTCATGGCCTCTCAGGCTAATGAGACGGTGTTATTCCCCGGGGAGACGGCCTATATAGCCGCTGTTACCCGCAGTCAGAGTGCCCAGAATGCAAGTAACGCCCTGCCTTCTGGACCCTCCTCAGACAGAGGAATAACAGGATCAGGTATGGACCCAGAGCCGGTCCCAGAGGGTTCTAGTGAGGACGTGGCCTTAACCTCACTTCTGGCTTCCTCCAGCCAGGAGTTTCAGGCAGCTCTGCACTCAGATGCTAGCCTGGAGACGTTAAGGAGCCTCGCTGAGAAGCCCACCTCAGAGTCTGATAAGGAGAGGGTATTCTGGGACCAAGGGAGGTTGTACCGGGAGACAGTTCCCTGTACACCCCAACAGGAGTGGCTGAGGGAAAGACAGCTGGTCGTCCCCTACCAATTCAGGGACGAGTTGTTGCGGATCGCCCATGAAATTCCACTCGCTGGACACTTGGGGGTTAGCAAAACCAAGGCCCGGCTGTCTCATCACTTTTATTGGCCCAAAATGAGGACAGATGTGGTGAACTACTGTCGCTCCTGTACCACGTGTCAAAGAGTGGGAAAGTCAGGGCCGGCCCCCAAAGCCCCCCTGATCTCTTTGCCAGTGATAGAGGAGCCTTTCAGAGGATTGCTGTGGACATTGTGGGACCACTGGTCACACCCAGCAGCTCTGGAAAACGTTTCATCCTTACCGTGGTAGACTATGCTACCCGGTATCCGGAGGCAGTAGCCCTGTCCTCAATTAGGGCGGATAAGGTGGCGGACGCCCTCTTGGCCATCTTTTCGCGAGTAGGATTTCCCAGGGAGATGCTTACCGACCAGGGGACTCAGTTCATGTCACGCTTAATGGAGGCCCTATGTAAGAAAATGCAGGTGCAGCATCTGGTATCGAGTGCGTATCACCCACAGACCAATGGTTTGTGTGAGCGATTCAACGGTACCCTCAAACAGATGTTAAAAATGCTGGTTGAGACCCAGGGTCGCGACTGGGAGCGTTACCTCCCACACCTGCTATTTGCTTACAGAGAGGTTCCACAGGCCTCGACGGGGTTCTCCCCCTTTGAGCTCCTGTATGGCAGGCGTGTCCGAGGACCCCTTGGGTTGATAAGGGAATTCTGGGAAGAAGAGCCGAGCTCCCCAGGAGTGTCCATCGTGGAGTATGTCATGCGCTTCCGTGACAAGATGCAGACCTTGACGCAGTTGGTGCATGACAACATGGCGCAAGCCCAGGCTGACCAGAAGCATTGGTACGACCAGAACGCCCGAGAACGGACCTACCAGGTGGGTCAGAAGGTGTGGGTGCTGGTCCCCGTACCAAAGGACAAGCTTCAGGCGGCCTGGGAAGGCCCGTACGTCATTCACCAACAGCTCAACCCGGTCACCTACGTGATCACACGACCACGAGCGGGGTAGGCGGAAGGCGTTTCACGTTAATATGATGAAGGCTCATCAAGAACGTGGAACCTGCGTCCTACCGGTCTGCAACCTGCCCGAGGATGGGGAGGATGACCCCCTCTTGGACATGCTCGCCCAAGCGAAGGCCAGCGGGTCCCTAGAGGATGTAGAGCTAAGCGACTTGCTATCCGCAGACCAGAGGTCTCAGATGCAAGCAGTGCTGAAACCCTTCCAAGCAGTGTTCACCAACCTGCCTGGCAGGACTGAAGTGGCGGTCCATGAAGTGGACACCGGGAATCATGCCCCACTCCGGCGGACAGCCTATCGAATCTCCGACGAGGTGCAGCATGTCATGTGCCAGGAGGTCGAGGAGATGCTGCAGTTGGGGGTGATTAAGCGGTCCAAGAGCGCGTGGGCCTCACCTGGTGCCTAAGAAGGACCGGACCACCCGGTTCTGTGTGGACTACAGGGGGCTCAACGCTATCACCGCCTCTGACGCACAACCAATGCCACGCATGGAGGAGCTGCTGGAGCGGTTAGCCAGCGCGAGCTATCTCTCCATTATGGATTTGAGTCGGGGATATTGGCAGATTCCCTTGAGCCCCGGGGCCCAGGAGAAGTCCGCCTTTATCACCCCCTTCGGATTGTATGAATCCACGGTCATGCCCTTCGGCATGAAAAATGCCCCTGCCACGTTCCAGCGAATGGTCAACCACCTGCTCCAGGGACTGGAGAGGTACGCAGTAGCGTACCTGGATGACATTGCCATCTTCAGTCCCACCTGGGAGGATCACCTCGAGCATCTGCAGCAGGTGCTCGGGCGCATTCACCAGGCGGGCTTGACCATCAAGCCGGGAAAGTGCCAGATGGGCATGAACGAGGTCCACTACCTGGGGCACCGGGTAGGTGGGGATACTCTGAAGCCAGAGCCTGGGAAGGTGGACGCTATCGTGTCCTGGCCCACCCCCAGGACCAAGAAGCAGGTGCAGTCCTTCTTGGGCACCGCAGGGTACTATAGACGCTTTGTGCAGGACTATAGTAGCCTTGCGAAGCCCTTGACAGACCTCACCAGGAAGAGCCTACCCCATTCCGTCAAATGGACGGATGAATGCGAGGTGGCCTTTAGGGCTTTGAAGACTGCCCTGAGCAGCTCTCCTGTACTAAAGGCGGTCGACGGCACACGGCCACTCTTAGTACAGACCGACGCCAGTGAGTTTGGCCTCGGTGCTGTACTCAGCCAGGTCGACTCGGGGAACCAAGAACACCCCGTGTTGTACCTAAGCCGGAAACTGCTGCCGAGGGAAGTGGCCTATTCCACCATAGAGAAGGAGTGCCTGGCCATTGTATGGGCCCTCAACCGCTTACAGCCTTACTTGTACGGGCGCCCCTTCACTGTCGTGACTGACCACAACCCCCTGAGTTGGCTGCACACCATGTCAGGTGCCAACGGAAGGTTGTTACGCTGGAGCCTCACCCTCCAGCAGTACGACTTTACCGTTCAACACCGCAGGGGCAGCGAGCATGGCAATGCCGATGGGTTGTCCCGGCGAGGGGAGCCTCCAGATATACGCTTGGAGGAGTACCAGAAGGTCCTACCTCCATAGCGCAGTCAAAAAGGGGGAGGTGTCAGGCAAAAGGTATTTTTGCCCGAGTTTTTAAAAATGAGAGATGTTTTAAAAAAGGAAAAAAAAAACCCCACACCCTATCTGTTTGTAAGTGAAGACATAGAACTCACTTTTGCTTTTCCCCAAACCAGGAATTTTTATGACCCGCCATAAAACCTCAGTCCAGGGCAAGCGCTGGTACAAACCGGAAAATCCCTCCAAAAAATCCCATTGTTTAATGGTCCAAACGTTTTATGCCAATTTTAATCACGCACAGGTCTGACAGAAACATTGGAACCACGTTTTTTGAATGCTCACCTTTTTCCCATTACAATAGTATAACTTGCATAACTGAGGAATGACCGGGAACTGAGATAATGGATTCTGAGCTTCTGAGCGTCATAGAGGTTTCATATTTAATATCTATCTTCATGAATATTGGTGACGGTCAAGATGATGTCTCCCTCTTGGATGTGGGACCCCCCCACACCAAGATATGGAATCTGAAGGATTTTTTAGGTCTTCTGCAGCTGGGTGGGCTCGCAAAGCCGAGCCCCCCTTGTAAGGTAAATAAGGGGTGTTCCCCAGAGTTTTGGCTGCTTACTAAAAAGCAAATCGGCCATTTTCAGGTCATTCTTCTCAGGGACGTCGAACGCACGCACATCACGCGGCGTAAGAAGAATCACCTCTAATTTCCGGGGAGCCGTCCCCCCCACAGAATCTGAGACCATCACCTTCTGAAGCAGGTTTTGCTATTACTTATCCCTTTTATTTTAATAACT